>NW_008356473.1:1724457-1755168 GCF_000622305.1 Nannospalax galili | reverse complement strand
TTATTTTGATATATCACAGTGAAAGATTTATCGTCCTCTTTTTTTTTTTTTTTTTTTTTTTTTTTGAAAAAAAAAAAAAAAAAAAAAAAAAACATTAGCCAGGAGGATTGTGACCAGGCAGCCAAAGGAAGAGGAGTCCACAAGTGTGAGAAAAAAAGCCTGCGTTCAACCAGGCCATTGTATTTTCTGTTGAAGTTAGTGTTATAGATAAGCAGCTTAAATAAAATAGTTAAGGTACAATATGCCAGAGCTGAGTGTACATTCAAAATAGCTTCTTTGGGATTCAGTTGTCATTAAGACAAGTGGGATATTTGGTTTAACTTTTAAGGAACATTAAAAACATTTAAAATTGCACTTCAATTAGAATCCTAGTAACTACCATGGCAATCATTAGCTGTCAGGAAGGTTCCCAATCTGAAGATCAGAAAATAAAGCAAGATTTCAGTATATTCTTTATAAAACTGATGAATTTCTGAAAAAAAGGATCATTCATTTCTTTAAAAGGTCAGCTTTGCCACATGATATTCCAGAGACCTGGCTGGAAAGCTTCTCAGGTTTTACCATCCAAGGTATCTTTATTTTTAACTGAGACCCATCTGTTACTTTCCATCTGTAGGAGGAAAGAGTTAAGATAATTAGTTTCTGCTTTACTCTGAAAAAAGAAATTGGAAAATAATGCATGCACACAATTATTTTCTCTTGCATTTTCCTTTAAGCTAATAAAAAATGCTTAATACAGAAAAGCCCTCTCTCTCTCTCTCTCCCTCTCTCTCTCTCTCTCTCACCTTCTTCAGCAGCTTATAGCAAAGTGAGAGGAGCTGGACAAGGAGAGCCATCATGGATCTGATCTTTGTGATACACTTTTCAACCTGTAGTAACAGAAAGCATGCATGCACATCATCTTAAGGCTATCATTTACATAGTTTTAAAATGTTTAAATGTCTCCATGCTGCAAATCTAAGAGCTCCTGAAAGGTACAGATTAGGGTACCTGAGCTTATTTGAGGCCCAGAACATGGACAGGGCTGGCTGCTTAGGTCTCACACCTGCTTCAATGGAACCCTAGGAAGGGGTGGGGCAGCAACTGCTGTACCTTAGGCTTCTCTAAACACTTCACACACGTGCTGACAGCCAATCCCCCACTTGGCAATTCTTTGCCACGCTACCTTGTAGGCATAAGCCAAAATTCCTCAGATAAATGGCAGGAGTTTACACTTCAAGGCATTTGTGCCTTAGGTGAAGACCTAAGGACTAAGGGGTAGCTGCTCAGTGCTGCAGAATGAATCTGCATCCCCAAATCTAATTTTCAGTGGCCTGCTCCTCCCTGGGGTCAGTTATAAGGGCAAAGGCTTTCAGTCAAGACATGAAAAACGAAAATAAATTGGCTTTCTGTGGGTATTAACACTTTAAGAAAAAGATCTTAAAGGGGCCTGGAGAGATGGCTCAGCAGTTAAGAATATTGGTTGTTCTTGCAGAAGATCCGGGTTTGAATCCCAGCAACCACATGGCAGCTAACAACTGTCCATAACTCCAGTTCCAGGGGATGTGATAGCCTCTTCTGTCCTCCGCAGACATTGCACAACACGGGTGCACTTACCTACATGCAGGCAATACATGCTACACATAAAATAAAAATAATTTTTTTTAAAAAAGTTAAAAAAAGAGAAAAAGATCTGTAGCTAACCTGATAAAGACAAGTGTGCAAAATTTCCATACATCTACCCAAATAGCCCACCCTCTCTTTTACCTTTAGAAACACTTTATTCTGTAAAGATGTCTTAGTTATTGTCTGAAGCTGGTGGCAAAGAGGAATTAACTTGTTTATTTCCAGGAGAAGCATAAGTTTGTCATCATCTTTCAGCTGAAATGTAATTTAAGAATTTATTACACCCAACAAAACCCCATGTTCTATACCTTAAATACCTTTATAGCTTAATACGTGCCCAAAGTGAGTAGAAGGGCATGGCCAGCACCAGGCAGGTAGGCGTGTATTACCTGTTTTGAAAATGCTTGTACACTTGAAGTAAGCTTTAATCCTTCTGCGGCAAAAGCCTGGTAGAAAGAGAGAACACTGTTTTAGACTGATGTCTTCTGAATGGTTGGAAAAAAATATACTCAGTAATTTCAGAGTTTTAAAAATTATAAACTATACATTCAAAATCTGTCACAGAACCTCTATACTTTTTGTTGTACCCCTGGGAAACACAAGAGTTTAACCGGAATCAGAAGTTTTTCCAAGACATAAGACAAGGTCCCTGAAGAGACTCCCCTACTCCTGGAGACTCCAGTTATTCCGGAGGGTCGCAAAACCTGTGGTCCACAGCCATACACATTGTGTGGTTTCTGGAAGGATCACAAGCTCATTTCACAGGATCTCCAATTATAGACGGGGAGTCATTCTTGAGGGGTATACCCACTGGTAAGTTGCACATGACCCATCAAATAATCCCACACCCATATACATGCAAGCAACCCTAATTCAACTCAGTGGGTTATTTTTTAAAAAAGATACATGTAAGTAGTGGGGATGTGAGTTGGGAAGAGGGAGTTCCAGAGGGCTTGAGGGATATAAGTGAGAGGCATGGGGAGTGACTGTGATCAAAATGCATTACATACATGTATAAAGTTGTCAAAGAATAAGTAAATTGTTAAAAAAATCCTCAATTAGCATCATGAATCTTGGGGAATGAGGTCAGAATGTTGGTATTTTGCTGCTTCCACCTAATCACGTCCAAACCAGCTATCTGAGAGGATGAATCCAGATTGTTACATTTTTAATTTTAAGAATTTGTCTGTTCACCTTGCATTTTAATTTAGGGAACAGGAAGATGGAGAACAGTGAAAAATAATACTGGACATGTAAGAATATTCAGAGTATCACATTAAAATGTAAAACACATAAAATATTTTAAAATGCAACCACAGGGGCTGGATGGCTCAGATGACTCAGCAGTTAAGAGTACTAGCTTCTTGTCCAGAGGACCTGAATTGAGTTTCCAGATCCTACATCAGGCAGCTCACAACCACTTGTAACTCCAGCTCCAGGAGATCTGACACCATGTTCTGGCCTCTGTGGGTATGCATACAGTGGCATTCACTCACATAGACACACATATACATGTAAATAATAAAAATAAAATAAACAAAAAAAAAAAAAAAAAAAAAAAGGCTGGATGTGGTGGTGCACGCTTTTAATCCCAGCAGAGAACAGGAGATCTCTGTGAGTTCAAGGCCAGCTGGGGCTATAGGGAGAGCCTGTCTCAAAAAGACCTAAATAAATAAATAAATAAATATTAAATAAATAAAAGGCTATGCCACAGCAGTAAAGGGATGAAGAGAGGTGTGGTTGGTAACACTGATATGAAAGAAAACAAGGGAAATACCAGTGATTTATGAAGGAAAAACAGGTCTTGGTAGTAAGCTACATAAACAGTAGTCAACAGTCTTAACACCTTGCTGTTGTAAAATAGCAGTTGGTGTCCTTCCCAGTCCCCTGAAAGAGAACCAGTGTCCTTTCCTGCCAGCTTCATCATCATCCCACATCATCACTTTCTACTTTGCAGATCTCGTCCACGTCTGGCTGACAGAATATCATGGTTTCAAAACTACCGTAAGTTGACAGCACAAGTCTCTGTCCATTCCTGACCTCCCTGACAGGTCTTGTATTTCTTACTTGGCCTTTGTATTTGCCGTAAGCAAACAAAATGTCTGATTTCCATTCTCTGCATCTAGTCCACCCTCAGGGTTCCCCATCACTGTAAATGTGACTATCATTTGTTAGTCAAGCCAGAAACCTTTTAGAACATTAGATCATGCCAGTGCTTCCTAAACACTGAGTGGGCTTAGCGTGTTTGAAAAAAAACAAAATCAAAGTTCCACAGAAGTGTCATGTTTACCACTTTACTGTGGTGGCGGGCTACGTTCTCCTGACTTTCAGCTGCATCTACCTACGCTCACTCCTCTGAACCTGTTCTGAAATACTCTAACCTCCATGTACTCATCCAACTCTTTCGCGTCTTTTTTTTTTTGTCTTTTTGAGACAGGGTGTCCCTGTAGCCCTACCTGTACTGGAACTCACTTATGTAGACCAGGTTGGCCTTGAACTCACAAGAGATCTGCCTGCCTCTGCCTCCCAAATGCTTGGGACTACAGGCGTGCGCCACCACGCCCAGCTTCTTTTGCTTCTTTAATGCTCCTACTATTCAAATGTAACCTTATAGTCTTTCTGACACTCATCCATACCTTTATCTTCTTATCCTCCATGATTCTATCTCTGAATGTTAGTATATCTGCATTATATACTTTTTACTATCTCCTGCTACTAGAACATAAGCCGTAGGAGAGCAGGAGTGTTGTTTCTTCAGTTTTCTCCACAGAGCTCCTATCTGTGATCTCTAGCATATCACAAGCTCAGTAAAGACCAGCTTACTGAAGCATCTATTTTATGTTCATAGAACCACATAGAATGGATATGAGCCAAACTGAACAGAATGAATCCAGAATTTATTCCTAATTTTTTTTTTTTTTTTTTTTTTTTTTTTTGAGATGGGCTCCCTGTAGCCCTAGCTGGCCTGGAACTCACTACATAGACCAGGCTGGCGTCCATCCCACATAGATGCCTCCCAAGTGCTGGGATTAAAGGCATTCACCATTATGTCTGGCTTATTCCTACCATTAAAGGGTAGGCTCACAGCCAATAATTCTACATTACAATTGTCCCCTTCAGCTGAAGTCCTTTTCTTGAAGAGGTTGTGGTAGAAGTATATGGGAATGTCAAAAGAAGGTAGGCAATAATAACAAAATGCTCAGAATTCCAAGTTTCAAATGCAAGAATAGCCCTGAAAACAAGCTAACATAGAAGGCCAAGAGAACAGGAAAGGAATTGTGCAACACACTTGCCTTTGCCTATGATAAAGATCGGAAACTGATGCATGTGGGGGATCATTAAATGGTAAGTACTAGCATATCTGACTCTCCCGCCATGCCCTAAATCACCAAGACGGAGACTAACATACATAGCACCCTTTAATGGTCTTCAGTTTGTCTTATCTCTTATAGCAACGAATCAGTATCATTAAGTCAGCTCAGTAATGAAGAGACCAAAAAGCCTTTCTGGAACTCTAGAAGAAACGGGATTGCATCTGCTCACAAGATATTTCATCTACTTAGGAAAGTATAAAAGTTATTATGCATCTACTGACAATCAACAAACCTACTCTACTCTGTCCTATAATATTCAACTGTCTTTCTAATGGGATAACTAAGGAAGTTCCACAAAATGTTGCTACAAGACTTCTGAAGTTCTTCTGTACCACTCCCTATAGCAGGTAGGCGTGTTCATAAGCACATAAACACAATATAATAAATCACTCAGTTACAGCCAGATAGGATGGTGCATGCCAGCAATCTACCTGGGAGGGTTATATAAGAGGCTGGCAAGTTCAAGGCCAGACTAGGGAATTTAGCAAGGCTTTGTCTGAAAAGTAAAATAGGGCTGGGAATATAGCTCAGTGCTAGAGTACCTTCCTAGTAAGTATGAGCCTCTGGGTTTGATCCCTGATATAGCAACAACACACATACACACACACACAAAAAAAACAGTTATAACCTACTTTTAGCCCATAACTATAGCAGCATAAAGTGAAAATACAACATACCTCTAGGAACTGAATTAAATCCTGGGAAGTTTTCAGTGGCCCTTCTCCTCTAAAAAAAACATGAATTATTAAGAAGTAAAGTTACTGCCTGGAAATTGGTTATGTAACATATTTTAGAGCATTCTATATGTTAACAGAATCCAAATTTTAAAGAATATGAACATACTGATTTAAAAAAAGAGAAAGGCTCTTTGGTTGAGACCTAGTATCAGATCTCATATTTATTCATGAGGCAAAATGAAAAGAGATTCTATTTCTGTTTGCTATTCAGTAGCCTGTGGGAATTTATTTTGTATAAACATAGTTCTGGTTTATGTTTGACAGGCTTGAGCCATGAAATTCTAAAAGGTTTGAGAGTAAAGATCAGAGCGCATCCTGGGAAGATTCAATTGCAGCAGAATCTTGCTAAAAACATAAAAGCATTTAACAACAATGGAAGGAAACTGGCACAGAGGAATGGTTTCCAAGGTGGAAAATACAGTAAGGGATTAACAAAAAGCCACACAGTGGCCAAATTGCTGACTCCTACCACCTCTGCCTTTGCCCCATGGAAGAATCACATCCCTAGGGAGGGCAGAAGACTTCTTCAAGATGGAAATGGCAACATTTAGCTCGTGACTGCTTCTTCCTCATGAAGGATCTTCACCAACCTGCCCTCCCTCACCTCTGCCTCACTTAATGAGCAGAGACATTCGTCTTCTCAGCCTTTCTGGTGACTTTGCAAAAATAAATTAGATATTATAACCTTTTGTTTTCTCCCTTTCTCTTGGAAAAGAAAATGGCTTCAAGAGATCTTCATGTGTTTATAAACACATTTTCCTACTATGAACTAAGACTTAGCTCTGTGGCCCATTTTTAAATATAATGGCCTGTGAGTGTAAACTACATGCTCCAATTCTACTCTATTAAACTGTTGAAAACCAAAAATGAACAGCAGAGGGGCACCTGGAGACTGGCATCCTTCATGTCCCCCAAATGAAAACCATTTCAGACAGTGAATGAGGAAGTCTACTTTTAAAAACTTCTAGAACATATTATTAGACAGGTAACTGATTCTAGTTAAGTGGAATTACTGTACTATTTGAATAGCTTACAAAAGACCAAATCAACACTGACTTCAATAAGGCATTGATCGTGAGTCTGAAATGCAGACAAGATAGCACAGAAAAAGTGATGTTAAAGCAAGGGTAATTCTCTCTGTGATGAATGCTGACTTTTGGAGACTGGGCTGCCAACAGAAGCTTCCTCAGAGCTCTATTAGCTGATCTCTCTCTCCTCAATAACTTATATAAATATATAAAAAGACACGTTCTCTAAAGTGCTAATGTTGGCTGGGAGAGACACAGAGGCAGGGTGACAATAGGCAAAACATAACATTATTTCAAAATAGGGCACAAACCTAGAAAAGGATTCATTCTAAATCTAATTGCTGACTAAACAGATGCATCTTCTTTTTGCATTTGCTGAGGTAAACTTCTAATAATGACTTTGTCTTTTTACCATCTGCTTGCTACTGATTTTAACCCAACAATGATTTACCATGGCACTTTCTCTTTATATCAATTATGGTTATCAATTTTAAAAGGCCAAAATGTAGCCGTGTAGTTGCTTATGATTGTAATCTCAGTATTTGTGAGGCTAAGGCAGAAGGATTAGTGCAAGTTCGAGGCCATTCTGGGCTGCAGTGTGAGACTGTAACTCAAAAATACCTACCCAGAGGCCAGTCATAGTGGTACAAGCCTTTAATCCTAGCACTCAGCAGGTGGGTCTCTGTGAGTTCAAGGCCAGCCTGGTCTATATATCGATTTCCAGGCCAGCTGGGGCTATAGGGAGACCCTATCTCAAAAACAAGAAAAAAGACCAAGCATAACCAAATTACCTAGTAAATAAATATAGAGAATAGGCCATCCTGGACATTTTCCGTCCATACCGGACGATCTCATTCTCTTGATCCTCCCACTTCTCAATTTCGCAGTCAGCATCAGAGGTGAGCAAACCCAGCTTAAGTCCAAGCTTTGCTATCTTGGCTTGCTCCTACAAATAAACATTTTAGTCATAACTACTCTTGTCATTATTGGTGTGAAAAGTCAGACATAAGACTGTTAGACAATAAAAGAACATACCTCTGAATCAGGCTTGTCAGGCTTTAATGATTTCAGGTTTCCATTATTCTGTGGCAATAAAAAGAGCAGTAATTTAATAGGCACTACATGGAATTGTAAAGAAATACAACAGTAACAGAAAGAAAACATAAGAACTTTGAATAAAGCCTATAACATACCCAGTATGTAGTTAATTATTATTATTATTATTATTATTATTATTATTTTGTCTTTTTTGAGACAGGGTCTCCTTGTTCTGGAACCAGGCTGGCCTCGAACTCACAAAGATCCTCCTGCCTCTGCCTCCCAAGTGCTGGGATCAAAGGTGTGCGCCACCACACCCAGCCTAGTTAATTATTTTAAACAGCTTAAACAATCACTTGTAAATATTCTACTAGTGAGTGAGTTCGGCTTAGAGTTTGGAATCCGGGGATGCAGGTCAGGGTCTGGTCCTGCTCTCTGTTGCTAGCTATTCTCTTTTCATAAGGTCTTCAGGGAATTCAAGATAACTTCTAAAATATTCTTGGAACCCAATAATAATGCACCCCACAACCTCCTGGATTCTCTGCAGCCCCCTGGATTCTCTGTTATAATAAGATTATTATAATACTTGAATTATTCCTATGAAATTTTACGTTAAAATTAACCATTAAAAATTTTTTAAAAAGTCAGACATGGGGGCTGGAGAGATGACTCAGAGGTTAAGAACAGTGGCTGCTCTTGCAGAGGGCCCAGGTTCAATTCCCAGCACCCACATGGCAGCTGACAACTGTCTGTAACTCCAGTTCCAGGGTATCCAATGCAGTCTTCTGACCTCCATGGACATTGCATGACATGGGCGCACTTAGACACATGCAGGCAATACACTCATAGACAAAAAATAAAAATAATAAATTTTTTTTAAAATGCTAGACATGGTAGTACATGCCTTTAATCCCAGCACTCAGGCTTTTGAAGTAATTATACAGATAACTCGAAGTTTAATGAGGAAGTACTCATCACAAGTTGAAAATATCTTTACGTCAAAATAATGCATTTAGCTGGGCGTGATGATGCAATGCGTGCCTTCAGTCCCAGCACTTGGGAGGCAGAGGCAGGCAGATCTCTCTGAGATCGAGGCCAGCCTGGTCTGCATAGTGAGTTCCAGGCCAGTAGGAGCTAAAGAGAGACCTTGTCTTTAAAAGAAAAAAAAATTAATAGTTGTGAATACAGGTCAGTGATAGAACACTTGCCTAATATGTTGTAAGGCCCCTGGGTTTGGTCTTCAGTGCCACAAAAACAAGTGCATTTAGATCAGCTAGTCTACCAAACTTCAGAGTTTAAGTTTATCATGCATGTATGTGTGTGTGTGTGTGTGTGTGTGTGTGTGTGTGTGAGAGAGAGAGAGAGAGAGAGAGAGAGAGAGAGAGAGAGAGAATGAGAGAGCAAGAGAGAGAGAGAGAGTCATGTGCCATATATCATTTTGGTCAGCAAAATGCCGAATTTACAATGGTGGTCCTGTCAGATTATGCCATCTAGGGCTGAGGATGTAGCTCAGTTGGTAGAGTGCTTGCCTATCATACATTAGGCCCTGGGTTAGACCTCAGTATCACATAAATGGGACATGGTGGTGGCTCACGCCTCTAATCTCAGTACTCAGGAGAGGCAGGAGATCAGTTCAAGATGATCCTCTGCAGCACAGTGAGTTCAAGGTCAGTCTGTGCTACATGAAACACTGTCTTTAAAAAAAGATTGTGTCATCTAGCAAGACTGCAGCCACCTTAGGTTATGCCAAGTACAGGCTTGTAGATGTTCTCACAATGATGAAATCATCGAATGACAAATTAGTTATGTTTTCAGTGTTTATTTTTACAAAGTAACATAACTGCTTAATGAAAGCTAAGGGGAGAGCTGAAAAGGAAGCAAAGCACCCTTAAATTGTGACCACAGGGTCAAGGAGGTATCTCACTCAGCAGCTAAGGGCCTTGCTACCAGGTCTGACCACCTGAGTTTGATCACAGGAACCATGTAGTGAAGGGAGAGAACCAACTCCTTCAGGACCTTGTGTATGCACCATGACACATGCTTGCATGTACATACATAAACACACATACATACATACATACATACATACATACATACATACATACATATATAAATGAATGTGACTGAGCTTGCCATCTGGTGGACAGTATTTGGAAAGGCATGGCTTCTATTATATAAAGCTGAAGACTTCAGGTTCTAAACACAAATAGCACAAGACTCAAAGTTTGCGTCCTAAAAAAAGAGAGCTACAGTTTTCTAAAAATATAGTATATAGCCATGGTATCCTCAACTAAGGAAATGCTTTATATTCTGAACTTATGTTACTAAATATTAGAAAACCTACTAAGTTCAATAAAAAGCTTCCATTCAACCTATTTAAAAAGGTCTGCAATGTCTTTCTTTTCTTGAAGTTCTGGGGATAGAAACCAGGGCTAGCAAGTGCTTTCCCAGAGAGCTACAACTTGACCCTCTCTCTTCTCTGGTTTTTTTTTTTTTTGCGGGGGGGTGTTTTAACATTTTTTTATTATTTTTATATTATGTGTATGTGTGTATTGCCCGCATGTAGGTAAGTGCACTCGTGTCGTGCGATATCCTCATGCAATATCCACGGAGAATAGAAGAGGCTGTCAGATCCCCTGGAACTGGAGTTATGGACAGCTGTTAGCTGCCATGTGGGTGGTGGGATTAGAACCCAGGTCTTCTGCAAGAACAACCAGTGTTCTTAACTGCTGAGCCATCTCTCCAGCCCCTGGTTTGTTTTAAGAGTCTCTCTTCCAGCCCAGGCTGGCCTCAAACTCATGATCCTCCTGCTTCAGCTTTGCAAGTGCTGGGATTGAAGGCATACGTTTTCACTTAGCTGTGTGATGTCTTTCATCCAAAACTGTATCATAGTAGCCCCATGTTATAGCACTTAAAAAAAAAAAAAATCAACCAACCTAACCAGGTGTGGTAGTACATGTTTTTAATCCCAGCACTCTAGAGACAAAGACAGGGGGATCTAGACCAGCCTGGTCTATCTAGCAAGTTGCAGGCCAGCTGGGGATGTACATACATACATACACACACACACACACACACACACACACACGCACGCACGCACACACGCACGCACGCACGCATGCGCACGCACACACACACACACACAACCCCAAACAATCAACTTATCCTTATTTGTAAAATTAAATATTACAACATCTCTTGGAGTCAAGTTGGCTTAAAACAGGATTCTATTTATTTATTTATTTTTGGTCTTTTTGAGACAGGGTCTCCCTGCAGCCAGAGCTGTCCTGGAACTCACTATGTAGACCAGGCTGGCCTTGAACTCACAGAGATCAGCCTGCATCTGCCTCCCGAGTGCTGGGATTCATGGTGTGTGTGGCCCCACTGTCATTTCTGTATCTTCAAACAAGGTTGTTGGTTTGTTTGTTTGTTTTAAGATTTTTTTAAAAAATTATGCATATTTTCATGTTGTCTGTGTATGGGTATGTGCACATGAGTGCTGGTGCTCATGGAGCAGAGGTCAGCAGTGTTGGAACTCCTGGAACTGGAGCCACAGGTGGTTGTGAGCTGCCTGACATGGGTGCTAGAAACTGCACTCAGGTCCTCTGCAGGAGCAATATGCACTTTCCTAACCTCTGAGCCATCTTCCAGCCTCCTAGTTTTATTTTCTATGTTGCCATTGCCAGGTCTCTCTTCTGACACCGAATGTTACCTACCACTGTTAGTATTAATACATTCTCTTCCCTATTCATTCTTTTCCTGTGAGTTTAAACCTGTACTAGCTAATATAGTAGCTATTGGCAACAACTGGCTACTGAGCACATGAAATGTAAGTGGTCTGAATTAGGATGTATTACATGTGTAAAATACACACCAGATTTTGAAGACTTAAGATAATCTTTGCGACAGACTGGGAATAAAATATGATACAAAATTGGTCAGGCAATTTTTTTTTCGGTTTTTGTTTTGTTTAGTTTGAGACAGGGTCTCCCTCTAGCCACAGCTGGCCTAGAACTCACTACATAGATCAGGCTGGCCTCAATTTCACAGAGATCCACCTCCTCTGCCTCCCAAGTGCTGGGACTAAAGGCATGTGCCACCACACCTGGCAGTCAGACAATTCTGAAGTATGTTTTCAAATCCTTAACTGTTCAGTCATTCAGCACCTTTTTCCTCATGACTACACCAGCACCGAGCATAATGCCTCACCATCAGGAGCTAATCAAAATCAAGTAGCACTACATCAAAATCAAGTAGCACTACATAACCAAATACAGGTTTTGTCTGGTTTTGTGTCTTTTTTTTTTTTTTTTTTTTTTTTTGGAGACAGGGTCTCCCTGTAGACAGCTGGCTTAGAACTCACTACACAGACCAGTCTGGCCTTGATTTCAGAGATCCACTTGCCTCTGCCTCCCAAGGGCTAGGATTAAAAGTGAGCACCATCACACCTGGCCTTTTTGTCTGTTTTGATTTATGATAAATATTGGGCATGAATTTCTTTCTGATTGGGAAAATGGGTATAATTTCAAGCTGAGTACAGTCTATGAGTCTTTGATCTTCTCATTTGCCACCATGATTTCTTCTTTCTCAGAAGTTACTTTCTACACAGTCTAGTTTTGTTTGTTTCCTCTACTTCTAAAGTTAAGGTTATAGGGTACATGGTATTTTAGAAGAATAGCCTTTCCTAATAATGGTATCTTTCCACTGTTTGTGTTTGTTTTCTATATGTCCTATATTATATCACAATGATAAAATGCCATAGAATGACATCTACAAATCAATTGCTCAAGTCACCTAAATGTTACCTGGCTAACATGATGTTAAACTGCTATTAGCCAAAAGATAGAGATTTCCCATTCCTAAAAGGGATCTGAGAACCAATGCCCGGCTAATATTACTCTCTCTTTCTTTCCCATAACATGTTTTCACCTATGTAGAAATCATTTGAATGTTCTTAACATACAGAAAACAATTCCATCATTACTTTGCAAATTAAACCAAAGATACGGAGAAGAAAACTATTTCCGGCCTCAGATAGTGGCTTATTAATCACAAATTCCGATATTCTCTCAACCCCCAAAGCCAAACACAAATATTTAGAGTATAGGCCACATGTAGACAGCTACCCAGAGTAACAACTCTGAACAGTAGACATTGAACACCCATCCTAACCTTTTGCTGTTATGTAGGAGTATTAGGCAAAAAGAGCTTAATTTACACCTTTAATCCTAGTACTCAGAGACAGAGACAAGCAGATCTCTATAAGATCGAGGCCAGCCTGGTCTACATCAAGAATTCCAGGCCAGCAGGCTACAGAGAGACCCTATCTCAACACGCCCTCCCCCAAAAATGAGCTTAAACATAAAAGCATTCTGCAAATACAGAATTATTCTACTTACCGGTGGCTTTGGAAGTGAAAGGTAGCTGTACTTCTCTCCTACAAATAACATATATAGCTTAAAACCTTTTTCTATTCATAGATTTTTATTATTCACATTGAACTTTTAAGACAGCAAACAAGAATGTTACATTTATTGTGATAACTTACTCCATCAATTACACGTGATTCAAAAACGATATTGTAATTTGGCTGCAAACAGGCAGACTGAACACCTGCTTCTCTAAGCCCACACTCTCCCAAAGGAAGAAGAGAAAAGCAAAATGTCTCAGTGGCACTGACTTCCACTTGCAGTCAGCTTCATCCAGAGTGTTCCTTTTACAGCAGCCTGTGGTTTGAAACCAGACTCTTTCCTCAGGACCAGCATCAGTGCATCTTCCATTTCTAAGTACCAGCCCACATCATCTCCAAGTAACCTCACGATGGATGCTCACACAGGGAAGAAGACAACCCCAGTGGACAAGACAGTGAGAACCAAAGTTCCCAGAAAATTGCATCTCAAAACTGAACATTCTACAAAGCCTGATCAATTGATTGGAATTTGAGTGACTGTAGAGAGTTCAAAATGTTGCAGGTGCAGAGCCTAATTGCCATTTATCTTAGGTCATCTTTGGCCCCCTAAATAGCCAAGCCTTGCCTACCTCTGCTTCTGACTTAACATTCTGTGGCTAACAGAATGTATTAACTTAGCAGACCACCAGTTTCTACCAATCAAAAGGCTCAGTGTCACCAAAAGCCTCTGAGGCTGAGATTTCTCTTCTGAGGCAACTGCCTACTTGTTTCCACCATGTATTTGAAAAGTGTCTTGATTTATGACTTTTTTGTTCTGCTACTATAAAATCTTCATGAAACTATTACCACATTGGAACATGGAATTTGGGTGTAACCTGGCTCTGTTCCTGGGTCATGGTCACTCATATTTGGCTTCAGAATAAACTACCTCTTATCCCCTTTGAAGTGAGAGTTGTGCTTTTGTGGCAACAGTAAGAAGATGAAATAAAGCAAATAAGAGGTTTGGGAGCTATGAAGTGACACATGGCATGAAGTTTAATAACAGGAAAAAAAAAAAACAAACAAACAAAAGAAGCTCTGCAAGCCCAAGTCACCCCTGCCCTAGCTGTTATCTTTCTAGCTTGCAGACCAGGTTACAAAGGATAAAAGACTCTTTTGTTGTTGTTTAAAGCTAGTCTGTGATATCTTAGGTAAGAATTTAAGACTAGTGAAAAAATAAAAAAAAAATAGAAGAAGGAATCAAGATTAGAAAGCAGCATTCATCTCTGATACTATCCCTCAAATATGTTCACCAATAATATTTCATGCCAAAACAATGGTAATTTTCTTAGAAGCAATTTTTATGAGTAGACTAAATTGCTTTTTTTGTCTTTCTGAAGCAGGGTCTCCCTGTAGCCCCAGCTGTCCTGGAACTATGTAGACCAGGCTGGCCTTGAACTCACAGAGATCTGCTTGCCTCTGCCTCCCAAGTGCTGGGACTATAGGTGTGCACCACCATGCCTGGCTAAAAAGGATGAGTATAAATTTTTTTAAAAAATTAAGGGACTGGAGAGATGACTCGGTGGTTAAGAACACTGGCTGCTCTTGCAGAGGACCCACGTTCAGTTCCCAGAATCCACATGGTAGCTAACAACCATCTGTAACTCCAGTTCCAGGGGCTCTGACACCCTCTTCTGGCTTCTAAAGGCACTGCACATACATGGTGCATGTACATACATTCAGGCAAAACACTCATACATATAAAATAAGAATATAATAAAAAAATTTATAAATATTTGAAAAGTAACCTTGTAGTACTATACTAGGGATTGAACTCCAGGGCCTTGCACAGACAGGCGAGTACTCTATCGCTAAGCTACATCCCAGACCAGTAACTGCTTCTCCTCCTCCTCCTCCTAACATTTAGTCATGTGTGAGTGAGCATTCATGTGTGGAGGTCAGAGGACAACTTGCAGAAATCAGTTCCCTCCTTTGACCAGGTAATCAGGATTGGGAACAATCATATTCCCTCGCTGACTCATCTTGCCAGCTCAGCAATTGGCTCTTGATAGACAAATGCTTCTTTAAGGAAAATCAGTTGTGTTCAGCTATAGTTTGTAAGAAAGAACCACATGAAATTTCCCATAGTCAACCATTTGAAACACCAAAGCATTGATTTTTATATAGTTCAATCTAACAGAAGAAAAACACAAGAGTACTGGATCGTACCTTTTCTTACAGGATGACTGTGACTTGAAGAGTGGGAGCCTGTCAGGTCTCAGAAAAGCTTATACAAATACTTAACATTTTGTCTAGAACTATATTACAAATACGGAATTCACTGAACACTCGATACATACCTCAAAGGAACTGAGATATGCCAAAAGCATAAAATGCAGAGAAAATTTTGAAGGATGTAAAACCTCTTATTACCAATCTTAAAAATACTGATTTTAGACTGAAATTATCATTTTATTTTTGTATGGCAAGGTCTCATGTAGCTCAGTGGGCCTCCAACTATGAAGCTGAGGATGACCTTGAACTTCTGATCTTCCAGCCTCCATATTCTGAGCACTGGAATTACAGTTATGCACCACCATGCCCAGTTTATCCAGTGCTCAGGGACTGAACCCAGGGCTTTGTGCATGCCAGGCAAACACTCTACCAACTGAGCTACATACCCAGCCCCTGAAACAGTAATATTTAGAGAATAGTATGTTAAATAAAAACTTACAATAAATTTCACCTTTAAATTTTTTCTTTCGCCTACTAGCTTTCTAATTGCATATGCAACTTCCATTCTATTCCTACCAGGCAGGGCTGATCTGTAAGATGAATTGTTAAAGACCAGCCAGTTGCGCTTAGAAATAATTTATCATTTAACAATTTTTGTAACATCAGCATTGTAAGGGGATTTGATGAGTGGTTTTCTGACTTGGAACTGTGAGGGTTAAAAAGGCTTCCTGAGGAAGAGGCTCTTAGCATGTGTGCTGGATAGCTTTAGTGTCAACTTGACACACCTGTGTTGAGGGAGCCGCAAATGGGGAACTGTCTCCATTGGACTGGCCTGTGGCCATGTCTGTGGGGCATTTTCTTGATTGTTGAGTGATATGGGAGGGCGGCCCAGCCCACTGTGCATGGTGCCACCCTGGGCAGGTGGGCCTGTGTTAGATAAGAGAGCAAGCTGAGCAGGGGCCAGGGGAGCAAGCCAGTAAGTGGCATTCCTCCATGGCCTGTGCTCCAGCTCCTGCTTCCAGGTTCCTGCCCTGAGTTCCTACCTTGGGCTCCCTGATGAACTGTGACCTGGGAGATGTAAGCTTTGAATAAACCCTTTCCTCCCCAAGTTGGTATTGGTCAGAGTATTTTGTCACAGCAATGAAGAAACAAACCAGGACAGCATGCTTTATCTCCAGGCTCTCAGAGAACAAGTGCCTGAGTTCATTGCAAGAAGACTGATGGGAAATGATCTACTGGTCCTCAAACTCAGAATTCATAGCTTTCAAACTCCAATCTTTTGATACACAATGAAGAGGGCATAAATACATAAATACAGCTAGCTTAGGAAGTAATCATGTGTTACCTAACCTTGTGATCCTCCATTGTACCTGTGGCCCTGAAATGTTCACATTTACTTTCCAAAAGGCCTAGCCCATTTATCTTAAGTAAAAGTGCTTTTTGGATATAAAATGTTTAAAATAGTCACATCAGGAAAAATACTTAATTTGATGTAACTTTAAAATATTAAATAAAATGACATTTATTTATTCTTTTATGTGTACGAGTGTATTGCCTGCATGTATGTAAGTACACCCATGTCATGCAATGCCTGTGGAGGTTAGAAGAGGGTGTCAGATTTCCTGGAACTAGAGTTACAGCTTCTTAGCTGACACATGGGTGATGGGAACAGAACCCAGGTTCTCTGCAAGAGCAGCCAGTGCTCCTTAACAACTGAGCCATCTCTGCAGCCCCCATTTTATTTTTAAGAAAGCATGAGTTAACACTAATAGAAGCCATTCAAAGGGGGAAAAATTATATATATATGTGCACATAAACATAAATAATAAGACATAATACAATGGGAAACAGATAAAAAACTCCAGTTGCTATTCAAATGAAGAACAACAGTGGTACCTTCCTATACACTGGATGGTGCTATTTTACATATTGTACAAGTACCAGTGAACTCACCTACCACAGGAAAGATTCAACTTTATATAACCATCAAGAAAAAAGTCTATTTAAGTGAAAGGAAGGCAATTCAAAACTATATTCATTTTATTATGAAGTCAATAGAATCAAGTCAGAGAATTTCTATATTATACAAGAGCTTTTGTACAAAAAAATAAAAGAAAAAAAACTGACTTGATTTCAATAGGAAAACTACAATGCCAATTCAGAGACAAAAACTATACTGTAGTATAACAAATCCTACTGATTAAATTCTAAAATAAAGGACAAAACAATATTTTTATCAATTTTGTGGAAGACATTTTATTATAATAATAACCCAGCTGGGCTATAACAAAATAATCCACTTTGCACCTGAGGCTTAACATTAAAAAAAAAAAAACTAGCACAGTTGCATAAAAATAATGTATAAATAGAATCTGAAATCATATATTCAATGTGTGGAGTTTCTCACCTCGTCTTCCTTCAAACA
This sequence comes from Nannospalax galili, assembly GCF_000622305.1. Classification (NCBI taxonomy): domain Eukaryota; kingdom Metazoa; phylum Chordata; class Mammalia; order Rodentia; family Spalacidae; genus Nannospalax; species Nannospalax galili. Next base: position 1,737,337 of record NW_008356473.1, on the reverse strand, counting down.
CATCATTGATTTCTCTCAGCAGTGTTGACATGTCACTAATTTGAGATTCCCAAGCTTCACAAAATACATCTAGGTTTTCTTTGGCAATTTTACTAGATGGATGCAGTGTCAATGTTTCAGCAGCAGAAATTATCTAAAGAAATACAAAACACACAGAATCAATAGGGGGTTCGATTTAAACCTTTACCGCTGAACTCAACCCAAAAAACCACTATGAAGCAAGTTCCACACATAAGCCTCATGTTGAATAGCATAGAGATACATGACTGAATAAACCTGCTTTATGATATGACCTACAGATCAACAGTATGCTTTGTCCCCCTACATTAGGAAGGTGGGGGGGCAATTATCTTTATTCAAGGAACACTCATGTTTCAACAAAGGTAGTTCCACACCACAATCCATACTCAAATTGTAAATGGCATACTGTACACAGTAACAGCAGAGACAGTAGAAATGGCAATGGAGGCAGCAGTGGTAATGAAAGGCAGCAATAACATACTCCCCCCCATGAGGACATGGTCAATGACATGCTTCACATATGTGTATGGTGTTTGGTATACATTAATCCTCTGAAACACACACAAGATACTATTCTGCTTAAGTAAGCATTATTCCCATTTCAGAGCTAAAGAAGCTGAAACTCAGAGATGCTCAGTAGCTTATCCAAGATCCTATGGTATATGCAGAGCCAACTCTGGAACTCAGATCTACTTGACTCAGACTCTTCCATGTCACAATGCCTCTCACAAAACACGATGAAGTGGGAAAAAATCATTCTCATACTTTCTAAATACTACCAGATGGGCTAAATAAATGTGTTGAATAAATTAAAAAATTATTGCAGAGACTGCTAGGTTTCCCTCAAACTCTGGTTTATCTTCTTCCTAACACACATCAGGATCATATTTCTGGCAGGATGTGGGGTGCATGCCTATAATCCCAGCACTTGGTAGAAGCAGACAGATCCCTGAGAGTTTGAGGCCAGACTGGTTTACATAGTGAGACCCTGTCTTAAAACAAAAAAGATTTTGCAGCCTCCCCACTAGAAGGGTATGGCTGTGTGACCAAGTTCTGTGCATCATTTCTATGCCTGGCCCAGCCAAATCTCTCTCATGCCTCTCCCTTACCCCTTCAAAGGTTCAATACACAGGGTCCTAGGAAGGATTCTGAGGTCCTGGGGCTGGTGGGCCACAAAATAAAAGGAGCCTAGATCAGCAAGAGAAGTAGAGCTGTGCCACCAATCAGGACCTGATACAAGTAAGAAATTATTAAGTCACTAAGATGTGGGGGTTCAAGTTTATCATGTGTAACTACATGAATGAATTCAGGAATGAACTAATATCTTTCATGTAACAGTCATCTCTAATGCAAAGGATGGAACGCATGCTATTTGTAATATATGCAGAAAACATGACTGAGCTGAGTCTTTGTATACCTCCTACCTAGAATTTATTTTTTTTAAATTACACCTTAGCTCCCAACCATCAGCCAAACAAAATATGAAATTCCCTGATTTACAAGGCACACAAAGAAAGCTCCACCATGATGTGTGCCAGCTCCCTTACCCTGTTTTTCATCCTAGTCATGACAACATGCACTGATTCCATATACATGCTTGTTACAGAGACTGGGAAATAGCATCAAACACTTGAGCAATAAGTATTAATATTTTATAGAATATATTAGATGGAAAAAATTTTTACATGGTAGGGAAAGGTAAGAAAAAAGAAATAAAGCCCTTCTATTTTAAAACTTACACTCTAGTAGGACTGTGGGATAGACACAATTAAGAATAAATTAAGGTTAGGTCCATGAGAAGTGAATGTGTCAGCGTGACAGAGATGCAGCAGCACTGGTAACAAGTGATGCTGCTGCCCCACAGAGTTTACTCTATAGAATTATTCACACTCACACAAAGGGATATTTTCTAAATGGAATTTGTATTCTACTACATGTGCCCATGTTCTAAGCATGGGGAAAACTGGTGAGAGAAACAGAAAAGTGTTCTGGCTTCATGGGGTTCATGAGGGAGACAATTTAAAATATATAATTAAATTTTAAGATAACTTTGAAGGGAATAAACGCTTTGTGGAAAAAAAAAAGGGGGGGGGATAGGGTTAGAAGGATGGAGGAAATTAGGTGTTCTTAGCATTTTAACTCGGGTATTCACTGCCAAGGTGAAGCAATAGGAAACCTGGGGAAGTCAACTGGGATGAGGTGAGAGTACATCTGTTTTGGGTTTTTATTTTTTAACTTTAAAAAAAACGTTGAGAATTTCATACATGTATATAAGGTGTTTTGATCAAATCCACGACCACTCTCTCCCCTCCCATATGTCCCCATCAATTTTTTTCTGAAAACTTCATGTATTCTTTCTTTCCTTTTTTGTTTTTTTTTGGGGGGGGGAGTTGTTTGTTTGTTGTGGTTTTTTGGTCTTTTTGAGACAGGGTCTCCCTGTAGCCCCAGCTGTCCTGGAACTCATTATGTACACCAGGCTGGCCTTGAACTCACAGAGATCTGCCTGCCTCTGCTGGGATTAAAGTCATGTGCCACCACGCCTGGCCCTCTTTTTCTTTTTAAACGGGATTTTTTGCTACTCTAACATTACCCCTCTGAAGAGATAACCCTAAAATCTTTTAGGGATTACAGATTACATAAGAGCTCCCAAATACGTTTGCCATTTTTGGATTTTGAAACAGAGTATGTTGCTAAGAGGCCCAAGGACATTTTGACTTTTAGCCAAGAAACTGACTACTTTTCTTTGTGGTCTTTTTTACCCTAACTGCCTAGCCAATTCCTACATCCTATTCTTATCATATCATCCTCTGAAGAAGTTATCCAAATTTCTGATAGGGAATCGGGACGCAGACCACTCTGTCTTCTTCCATGCTGAACAGGGACCCAGGGTGAGGCAACTGGGGTACCCCTTTAGTGGGTCTATCTAAAAGATTCCCAAATTGCATAACTCTTTTCTGTAGGGAGAAAAAGTCCTTGACTGGTGACTAGGAGATGTGAAGGAGAAATAAAGTCAAGAGTAGTTAGCATTACAAGTTCTAGATAGAGAACCAGAAGAAAAAAGTCAGAACAGGGCAAATTTCAAATGTTCATATCAGAGTCCATTCGGATTTTTTGATGAGAGCTTCCAAAAGCATCTCTCTATTGGGCTCCTCCTCATTTTTCTTTTGTCTGCCAAGGCTGGACTCGAGAGTGATGGATTCAGGATTTGCTTTCAGGTATTTTGATAGCTGTTGGAGTGGTTAGAATCAGTGTCAGTTCCCTCTCAAGGCTTCTAGATAGGGGGAGAAAACAAATTTATCCATCATTTTAGAACAATAGCTGGTTGTCTCCCTTAGCTACAGGTGGGCACTACAGTATTGGAGACCAAGATTTGAAGTCTTAATCTGAGCAGCACTTTCTGATTAGGAATAAAAACATCAATGAAAAATAATTGTCTAAATAACTTTTTCCCATCTATGTGAAGATAAGTCAAAGGTCCTACTCATCCATAGCTGGCTTCACTTGGAAGCATGGAGGAACTGTTTCCTCTGAGTTGAACCTCCTCTTGTATACTGGACACTGGTTCAAATCCATCTGGTGGGGTCTCCATGGCCTCCCTGAAGAAGAGGACAGGTTACTCACCACAGTTACAGGACATTTTGAGAGATGTTCCATAGTCCCCTGGAACTTAGTCGACCTTGGAGGGCAAAGGGCAAAAACTGTCTTTTAAGTCCCTCTGACCACATCAGTATAGGCCTCAAAGTATGGCTCTTAAACATCAAATAAGGTCAGTTCCACCAGTCTGGTACTTTCAATTACCATGTGCTACGTAGATAAAGCTTGGAGAAAAAAACCAAATATTCTCAGATAAACCTTGTCTAGATATATATTTTGTTCCTTAAACTAGTTGACTATGACCTTAGAAAATTTAAGATTACGAGTATAATATTTTTGTCTCATCCTTCGTATATCATGGTAGCAGGAGGCCTCCAAAGATGGCGCAGACCCAGAGCCCTGGGATTCAGTGAGAATTCACTTCACTTCTTGGTCCGAAAATAGCCCGCCAAAAGAAGCCCACACCTCCGTACCCTGCTCGCGAGCCCAGTGACTGCTGACAAACTGCGTGGCGCGGACCAATCAGAAAACGATACGCTGACTAAAGGGACTTGGGGGCGGAGAAAAGGGAAATATAAGGCCTGCCCCCTCCTGCATTAAATGAGTCTGCAGCACCTTGCCTAGTGCTTGCTTCTACCTGACGCCCGGGGTCTGTGTGTTGACTCCGTACCTCCTGCCCCCCCAATCGGCAGGGGACCTGATCCAGGTCAGGGTCTTCACAGCTGGCCCGAGGAGAACCCGCAACACCTGGCGCCTGAACAGGGACCTCTGCCCATGGTGTTGGTGACACCCAGAACCTCCGTTCGGTAAGTAGGCCCCTGGATTTGTCTGTTTCTTCGGCTGCTCGAGGGTAAGCGAGTAGCCCCCTCCTCTGTCCCCTTCACCCTGTCATCTTTATTGTTGGACTAGTTTGTTAGATCAGGGAGGCACGCTCCGCCACCTGGTCCCGAAGCCCACGTCAGCACCTCCCCCTCTCGGCTCATCCTGGTGAGTTCACATAAGGGCTGATCCACCCTGAACTCAGAGCCCAGGCTTCGGGTCACCCTGTTGCCTGTGCCGGAGACACCGTGTGAGCATACAGCTGGAGGTGTCACGGCCTCCAGAAGTCCCTCACTGAGCACAAGACATTTGGATCCGATACACCTTTACATGTCGGGGCAGTTTACATCTAAGTGGCTCACAGTGCTTCTTTGCTTCCTTTGTGCCCTCTTGGTAGTCACCCTCATCTTCTACTTTTGTGGCGGATTCCCCTTCGTGAGACCCTTCCACAATGGGCAATTTACCACCACAATGCAGGGAACCACACATGGCAGCACTCAAGGTTCTCCTTAAAACCAGAGGGTTGAAAGTGAAACCAAAAGATATCGAACACTTTTGGGATGGAGCCACTAACTTGGCTCCGTGGGTCTCCCCTGAAAACATGTGGGACCCTGACACATGGATGCGGGTCCTCTTCCTGGCCTGAAAGAGGGAGGTTGGGTCAGGGATCACCCCCTGATCCTCCTAGCCATCAATGCTAGCCTTAAATCCTCCTCTCCTGAGGAAGTCATCTCGGCCCACAACAAACACTGGTGGGAGCAATCTAGTGTAGATCTGGCTATTACCTTGATCCCAGACCTCCTGGACCCACATATCCCCCGGAGGTGGATGCCGCTTCTGCGCCCACTTCCAATAAGGAAGGATCTCCTTTGCCTATATCTCAGGATATTCTCCTAGAGCTACCATGCCCAGAAATTCCCCTGCCCCATTACCCGTGGAAGGAGTTACTCTCCCCCCACCAGTAACCATCCTGCCCCTTCCCCTGCTAACGTGCCCCTCCCTCCTAGACCGCCCTCTTTAAAGCCTCACCCACCTTTGTCCGCATTTCTGGTTAACGTTGGCCCCAATGCAGTGCAGTGTCCATGGCTGCCCACCCCACTTGCTGACCTCGTTCTTATCCACAAGGCAGCTGAGAAATTGGGCCCTGACTCCCCATATTTCAAACAGTGGTTCGCCAGTGGTCCTTACATTTACAAACCCACTATGATTGGTATAACTTACTAAAGGCAGTCCTAGAACCCTCAGTCTTTCTAAACTGGCATATAGCCTGTCTTGATCAGGCTGAAAACCAGGCATGCCTAAATCTCCAATATGGCCTCAACATTACGTTGGACATGCTCATGGGACGTGGACAATATACTGACCCCATCTCTCGGTCTACTATTGGCCTCCATGCCTATTTTCAACAAGTTTCTGACTTGGCCTTTAAGGCCTTTAAATGTTGCTCCCCCTGTGATCCACAACTCTTTTTCCATAATTTGATTCAACAGTCAGGGGAATCCTTCACGGACTTCCTTACCCATGTCACCAAGGCAGTAGAGCAGAGGGTGGAGTCTGGACACACTCGAGAGGTGCTTATCAAACAGTTAACTTGGGAGGGTCTAAACACCCCTACTCGTAATGCTATCGCGCCTGTCCGCAATGATAACATTTACAAATGGGTACTCACTACCAGAGACTTAGAAACCAGGGTGAGCCCTATTGAGGCTTTGACCACTTTCTTGGAGACTCTTTTGTCGCAAGGAAAACCCGCCTACTTTGGCTCACGGAAAGGCTGCTGGAACTGTGGGGGGCTTGGTCACTTTCATAGCCACTGCCTAAGAGGTACAGCCTGTCCCAAGACTCGCTGCCCCAAGTGAAAAAAAGGGTTCCATTGGGCTAAAGACTGTAGGTCACAGCCTCAACCAGACTTGGCTCCTTTAAACTCCACCTGGGGCACCCCTCAGCCCTGCCCACAAGAGGGGAAATGAGACAGATATTATGGACTCTCCCAATCCTCAACCACTCCCCACTAGCGAACCTGTTCCTAGATGGAACTGCCATAAACGGCCTAGTAGACACAGGGTCTGATGTCACCATTATATCAGAAACTGAATCCCTTAAATTTCCTCATTGCCAGGCCCACCAATAAAAGGAGTTGGTGGCATACAATGTACCAAGCTGGTCACACATCCAGTATATCTGAAGGACTTGGATGGGAACCAGGGCACAGTTACCCCCATAGTAGCGGACGTTCCCTGTAACTTATGGGGCCGAGACATCCTAGAGGACATGGGTGCGGTCCTTACCATGGATGACCGTGCCTTTTATGATGATACCATGCTCCACGATAACTTGGGACTATCAGGGAAAGGACAACACCTTGCCCAACACCCCCAATCCTAACGACCACTGCCTGCCCAGGATCAACTCCAATCTTGGCCCCTGAGCCGATATGATAACTTGGGAAATACAGACTCCTCCAAGATCTTAGAGCAGTCAATGCCCAGATGGAAAAGATGGGCTAGCTACAAGTGGGCTTACCACACCCTACAGCTATTCCTCCATCCCATCATATCATAGTACTTGATATCCAAGATTGTTTCTTCCAAATCCCCCTAGCAGAACAAGATAGACATCACTTTGCCTTCACAGTATGGGAACCCAACTTTCAAAGAACAGTCAAGAGATACCAATGGAAGACAGAAACAAAGCCAGTATGGGTTCCAGCAAGAGATGTGAGACCAGCAACTGACCAACGGGACCCCCAGGACCCAGACACCTTGCCACTATCTGGATAACTGGTTTGCTCTTCCCCGCCCCTGCCATGGCCCATGATCTCTGGGCCTTGGTCCCCTCCCCGCCTATACTCTTGCCCTTATCACTTCATTCCCCGGCCTACCCCACACTCTATTCAACTAATTCTACACTTGGCCTCCCCACCATGGACCCAGTTACTTCCTGGGAAACACTCAATGGCTCCTCGCCCCTAAATAACTTTCCATGCTTCACTACCAACAATACATCCTCATGCATTGGGCTGTTCAACCTGACTGTCCAAGATTATGCCGGCAGTGCCTCCTTGGGTTACATGCTTAAACTCAAGGGCCTTTCCCCAACCTTCAACAACACTGATGTAGCCTTCATCCTCACTGCACTGGGGACAATCATAACAGGGGAGGCGGAGGGGACCACCACCCCTCCGCCCCCATTTTGCCCTGCCATTCTACATCCACCACTCTCCAACTGCCCATGCACACGCTCCCTTGCACCCTTTTTCCTCGCACTCCCTATACTGTGGCAGAGATGCCACCCTATCATAACAGGGAAGTGGAGGGGACTGCCACCGCTCTGCCCCCATTTTGCCCTGCCATTCTATGCCCACCGCTCCCCAACTGCCCACGCACACGCTCCCTTGCACCCTTTTTCCTCATGCTCCCTACACCGTGGCAGAGATGCCACCCTAAGCCCACCCTAAGCCATCCCTCCCTTTTGCCGCTTCAGCCACTCCCCCTCTAATGACCCCCTAGGATCTTGGAGACACGTGGCCTCCACCTATCCCTGTGGTATTAAGATCTCCCATACCAACCATGAATCAATACTCGGTAACTGGGACCTCTGTGGTCCGCATGCCTGCATGGACATCAGGCTGTTACTGGCACAGCAGGGCCTTCAGCTTTCTGACGGCACTTACACTAACACCAATCCCTCTACTTGTGCCAAAAACAAAATCCTTACATCCATTGATCACACAACATCCTGGCCCCCTACCCCCATTTGCATGTGGCCCCCATTTGCCTTATTGCTAGCCAATGTTACCTCCGACCCTCGGGGATGACTCAACTGCTCTGATACCAACACCTCTTGTGTACTGGCAGCCTGATGGAACCATCCAGGCCACATAATTCTCTTTATGTGAGAACACGTGGCTCTTTGGGTTCCAGTCACCAATGCAACCCACTTCCATGCTGTCACCCTTATAGAGCGGACAGCCTTGTCACAAGCCCCCCACTTAAAATGGGATTTTGGGGTCACTGACGCTCTCATCTCAGCCATTATCCTTGCATTAGGTTCGGCCACCACCGCTGCGGTGGCTATCACCCAATCCTCCACTACTGTGGAGACACTCAATGAGGCCGTCTCCAAAACCTCCTCTACCTTTCACACTCAGCCCCTTATCAATCAGCATCTTCACCAAGCAATTAATGTGTTACAAAAACAAATTGATCTAAGTGAAGAGCTGGCAATTACCAAAGACACGGCTCTGCTAGCTTGTGACCCTCGCTTTAGGTCACTTTGTCTCACCCCCTATAAAGTACAGAATATTACTGAAGTGCGCCTACAACTCGCACACTATATTCACGGCCACTGGAATCGTTGGATCGTCACTTACCTACTCCGGACAGGCATAATTATTCTTCTCTTTCTACTTCTTAAATGCCTTGTTCTTCGTTCCCACAGTCAGAAAAAATTCAGTCACTCAGTGTATCAGGCCCTCAGCAATTGACGAAGATGATTCCAACCTGCCCTATGAAGCCTGACAGACTTGGCTTGCACAAATGTACGAGGCCTCCTACAGATAATTCCCCATCTCGACTGATCCCCTGGGACAATACCCCTTGGAGGGCTGGTAGTCAATGTGGTTATTTCAGTGATACAGCTTTAAAGTGTGACCTTCTGTGGGTTTTTGAGTGATGTACCCTCCTTAGAATTTCCCAACTTTTGCCCATTGTCTAGACTACTGCAAGTACCTGTAATAAATTTGTTGCTTCACCAAGCCAGGCTTGTGTCAAATCATTTCTTTAGTCTACTGTTGGTTCCCTACCTGTTGTAGCAGGAGGCCTCCAAAGATGGTGCCGACCCAGAGCCCTGGGATTCAGCGAGAAATCCCTTCACTTCTTGGTCCGCAAATAGCCCGCCAAAAGGAGCCCACGCCTCTGTACCCTGCTCAGGAGCCCAGTGACTGCTGACAGACTGCGTGGCGCAGACCAATCAGAAAACGATACACTGACTAAAGGGACTTAGGGGCGGAGAAAAGGGAAAGACTGGATGTTAAAGTTGAGATGATGGGAACAGAAAAAGGTTTTAAATAATAGAAGGCATTAACAATAGGTTCTGTCATCATACTGAGAAACAGAACATGGCCATTCCTAATATCTGCAGTAGCAGAAACAGTAAACCTATAGTTGCAACCAGATAGCAAGCAGGACCTTGGAACAAGTGTGGGCTGTGTGGGGCTGCACATACATAACAAACACTGAATTCTGAATTGTACTCAGAATCACGGCGGTCAGGACATCTCCATAGCAGCAGGGTGAACCGGCAAACACTGAAGCCTTGGCTTCCCCAGCAAGCATCTCCTCCCAGTCCATATAGTGTTCAACAGATGAACATGACAGAATTCACTTGAAGTTCCTGTCTCCATGATGAGCCTTTAAAAAGATCCAACCTCATTGTAACTTAAAAAGCCAGGTCCAGGCTGGGCGTGGTGGCGCATGCCTGTAGTCCCAGCACTTGGGAGGCAGAAGCGGAGCTCTGTGAGTTCAAGGCAAGCCCTGGTCTATATAGTGAGTTCCAGGACAGCTGGGGCTACAGGGAGACCCTGTCTCAAAAAAAAAAAGCCAGGTCCAGTGATACAAGCCTATGCTCCAGCTACTCAGGAGGCTGAGGCAGGATCACAAGTTCAAAGCCTTTCTGGGGTAAGGAGTGAATTCAAGGCTAGTGTGATAATTTGGGTAGACACTGTCTCAAAACCAAAATAATTTTTTTTATTATTTTTATTTTATGTGTATGAGTGTTATGCCTGCATGTAGGTAAATGCAATGCCTACGGAGGACAGAAGAGGCTGTCGGATCCCCTGGAACTGGAGTTACGGACAGCTGTTAGCTGCTGTGTGGGTGCTAGGATTTGAACCCGGGTCTTCTGCAAGAACAGTCAGTGTTCTTTAACCGCTGAGCCATCTCTCCAGCCCCAAAACCAAAATAATTTTTTAAAAGGCTGTGGATATAGCTCAGCAGTAAAGCACCTATGTAGCATGCATGAGGCCCTAGGTCTTAGCTCCTCTAGTACTGGGTGGGAACAAAAGAGGAAATTGCAATTTAAGAGCCAGTCCTTTCAGTTGGTGACAGTAAGTAAGAATAACTGGAAAGACGTGGTTTTGCACTTAGAATCTAAAAAGAAAGGAAGAGCTGGTCTTCACTTTTTCCCTTTAATTTATAATTTGACAGCAACAGTATTAAATGAAATTACCAGATTTAAAACCCTTTTATAGGGGCTGGAGAGATGGCTCAGTAGTTAAGAGCACTGACTACTTTTGCAGAGGACCCAAGTTTGATTCCCAGCACCCAAATGACAGCTACAAACCGTCCTTAACTCCAGTTCCAGGGGAATCTGAAGCCCTCTTCTGACCTCCAAGGCACTGCATGACACAGGTACACTCACATACATGCAGACAACACACTCATACATGTAAAATAAAAATAAATTTTTTTAAAAACCCTTTTATAAATTATAAACAAAGTAATTCTATAGGAAATTTTTTAAAAACATAACCTACTAAATAATCAAAATTTTCATTTCTGTATATTGTATAATGACTGTACAGTCATTTTCATATGTACATAGCTTTATAAAAATTAACTTTTAAAAATTATTTTATATGTTTTTTGTGTTTTACCTGCATGCATATAAGTATACCACCTGCATGCAATGTCCTCAGAGGTCAGAAGAGGACCTCATATCCTCTAGAACTGAAGTGACAGGCAATTGTTAGCTACCATTGGGTGCTAGGAACTGAACTTCGGTCTTCTGCCAGAGCAGCCCGTGCTCTTAAATGCTAAACCAACTCTCCAGCCTCTAAATTTACTTTAAAAAATTATTTGTGTGTGTGTGTGTGTGTGTGTGTGTGTGTGTGCGTGTGTGTGTGTGTGCGTATGCACATGTGTATGTGGTTACGGGTATCTGTGCACATACAGAGACCAGAAGAAAAAGCTGGGTTTTTCAGAGTTGGAATTACAAGTATTTGTAGGATGCCCAGCTAGTTACATGGTGCTGGGATTCGAACTCTGGTCCTCATGACTGTGCAGCATGGGTTCTTAAATACTGAGCCATCTCTACAGCTCCCATACATACATACATTTTTTATAGTAGCAATTATAATGTGTACACTGATCTATATACATTTCACTTTCATTTCACATTTTAACAAAAAACACTTTTGATGTTGCTAATCATAATCATTATTTTAATATCATAATGTGTTATTTGCCTAACTTAAGATAGTTATTTTGAGGCCAGGTGTGGTGGCTCATGCCTTTAATCCCAGCATTTGAGGCAGCAACAGCAGAGACAGGCAGATCTCTGTAAAGTTAGAGGCCAGCCTGGACTACACAGCAGTTCCAGGCCAGCCAAGGATATATAGTGAGACCCTGTCTCAAGAAAAAAATGTTATTTTGTATACAGTTGAACTTATTATAAATAACATTACAGCAGATATATATATATATATATATATATATATATATATATATACACACTTTTTAGTGTGTGCCCTCACATCATGTGCCAAGGTGCATGTGTGGAGGTCAAAGGGATTGGTTCTCCTTCTACCATATGGTCCCAAGTCATCAGGCTTATCTGCAGGTGCCTTTACCCACTGAACCATCTAGCCAACCTTGTTTTGTTTTTTACATCTCCCTATGTCCTTAGCAATTATTAGGCTGAAATATGAATATTTTTATGGCCTTTTTCCTAATGCTATCTTTTTTTTCCAGGTACATTATGATGTCCTGCATTGTAAAAAGCTTCATTTAAAGTAGATATAAACTAGGATTTCAGTTAATGGGCCTGTCTCCAGGTGAGCAGAAGACCAGAAAACCCACTGGAATGGTAGCCATGTTCTAGCACACTAACAACAACAAAAAATTCCATTATCCTTCCTTCTCTCAGTAGATGTGGCCTCCAGTCACGCAGAATCCTTTATGCCTTGCTTCCTCACAATCTGTTAGATGGTCGGATAACACAAAATATAGAACAAATAATCTTCCATTCTCATACCTGTTGGCCAGTCACCTGAAATGTCTCTTCTGCATGTATGCAGGTTATTTCAAGTGGTTCTGTGCCAGATATATGCCGCAACAATTGACAGGCCTGAAAAAAACATGCCACAGTTCAACTCAGAGGATCACATGATAAGAAAATGAAACTTTACAAAACCTTTAAGAATGGATTAGTACAAGACTGAGGTCTAAAGCAGGAACAAATGCAGGCATAGCATACTACTTCGCTATCTGGTAGTAGCAAGTGGTCAGGGAATATTAGAGCCAGGAGGAATCTTTAAAAGGGTCTGGTAGTACACACAGTTTCTGCATTGGGCTCCAGAGTCCACTGTTAACTGTTGGACTTACTACAAACTACATATTCTTTTTCTTTAATGTTTTATTTTTTTAAATAAATTTATTTATTTATT
>NW_008356473.1:1716022-1724402 GCF_000622305.1 Nannospalax galili | reverse complement strand
ACTCAGAGATCCATCTGCCTCTGCCTTCCAAGTGCTGGGATTAAAGGCATGAGCTACCATGCCCAGTTTATTTATTATTTTTATTTTATGTGTATGAGTGTACTGCCTGCATGTATGTAAGTGCACCCATGTTGTGCAATGCCTATGGAGGTCAGAAGAAGGCAGGTCCTCTGCAAGAGCAGTCAGTGCTCTTAACTGCTGAGCCATCTCTCCAACCTCTTATTTTTTACATTTTTATTTTATGTATATGAGCCTGCATGTATATAAGTGTACCTGTGTGATGCAATGCCTGCAAAGGTCATAAGAGGGTGTTGGATCCTCTGAAACTGGAGTTACAGATGGTTGTTTGTCGCCATGTGGGTGCTGGGAACTGAACCTGGGTCTTCTGCAAGAGCAGCCAGTGCTCTTAACCACTAAGTCATCTCTCCAGCCCCACATTCTATCAAGAAATAGTACTTCCCCTCACAATTAGTTGCCATGCTTTTCTTCTTCAAGATAACCATGGATTAGGCAGACTGGCTCTCTAAATCAGAAAGCCTCCTTTAGAGAAAATTATTGAAAGTCTCGAGGCTTCAAACAGAAAAAATTTTAAATTTCATTTTGCTATTTAAAAGATGTGCCGTAGGTTTTCTAAAGTTAGTTTCCCCACAGCCACAGGATTGGATTAATACACATGGGAGTAACAAAGAAAACACATACAGCCGTGAGAAGGACCCCTAGAAGTTTCCAGGCTGCTAGGTAGACACAGGAGAGGAATCCAGTTCCAATAATCTAAAGACTCTCTTTTACCACCAGTCTTTGAGAATTGTTGAGCATAGTAAAGTAAGTAGACAATGTAGAGACCTTATTTGTATACACTGGTCAGAAACAGATCTCATGCATACACAGCATACATGATCAAGGTTTTCAGTTTTTTCAGGTTTGGGGGTGCATGGCTGTAATCCCAGCACTTGAGGCAGAAGCAAGTGGATTTCTATCATTTCGAGGCCAGCCTGGGCTACATACTGAGTTCCAGGGGGAAAAAAAAGTTTTAGTTTTGTTCTTTTAACACAGCAGATACATGGTAATGGTAATCTTTCAATAAGTAGAAGGCTTAGAATATCAATTAAGCCAAACTGAAATTATAATGCAAGTGGCAGGTGACTAACACTCAACAGAGACTGGAGCAGGCAGGAGAGGTTCAGGTAGAACCAGTCTGCCCTGTCCCTCCTTGTCTACTCTTTTTCCTTCTCGAATCTGCTTTCTGCCCTGGGAAACTAACCTGGGTTGTCTACAGCTGTGTTTGACCAATGGAAAGTTGGGCAGTAGCTCAGCAGTGGTGCCTCATCCACAATCTATAACCTCTCAGGGAGTTCTCAGACATCCAGGTTCTGCTTCCCCTGTCAATTCGGGCCTAGAGTGGCATCACCTCTGCTTTCACAGCTCCAATGACTATACTCTCATTCCAGGCTTCCCGCACACTCTCTATGCAATATTGTGAATTCTAAGCCCTTGTACGGTCACTGACGTCACTGGGCCAGCTCCTCCCTGTGGAGATCCGAGCAAATCAAACAGAAACAAACCTATTAAGTATTCCTTCACTGCTCTACTCCAGGGCATGGTCTGAAGACAAAAAGGAGATTGCAAACGCACTTACGGATTCTAGCCTATTTTATTGTTTTGTTTTAGAGGCCAGACTGTTATGAAAACAGACAAATCTGTACCCTTAAGGTTCCAAATAGAAGAGGGAAAAAACTGCTCAGATAAATTAACCAGAAACTACACCTAAGTTAAGATTCTCGAGATAATTCAGCTACTGTATTGGAAATTACAATTTGTTTTATAAGCAAATCCATTACTCACCTCAACAAGTTGTTCTTTCTCTTCAGAGAGTTTACAGGCGTATTCAGCCAAAGCTTCTAAATTTCCTTCTACTCCAGTAAGTTTTAATGCTTTCAAAACCATATGATCAGCATGGAATTTTAAGAGGTCTGCTGCCAGCTGCATCGCTGTACTATGAAGCTGCAGGTGTGGGGGTGAAGGGCGGTGAAGGCAGAAAAACAAGCAATAAGGTTCTGTGACCAAGCACCTGACAAGAACTACAGCATAGAACCTCAAAGCAGTCCAGCTGGGTCTGCTGAAAGTACAACATTCCCTGGTCCTAGCAGAAGCCCTGTAAGCAACCAGAAGTGTTACAGTAAAAACCCCTTAACAATGGTCAAAAGTTAAGATTCTTAGGCTGGATGAAGACCCAACTTTCCAGTTTTGCCAGATCACCAGGGCACATGTTCACTTAGGAAGGCGGGTTCACCTTAAGTGATACTAAAGAGATGGTGGAATACCTGGTGCATTAATGAGATGTTTAGCTTTTCCTGCTCAGAATCCATGCCCCTTAGTGCAATTCTTGTGGATCAAGTCTCAAATCCACTTTCCACTTTTCTGAATTCTTCAGAAAAGCATAACCTCTCCTTTTCTTCTTTATATCTCTTTTCTAGCCACGCTTTCCTTAATGCTTTGGGCTGTTCAGTTTTATGTTTCTTTACCCTTTTCTCTATAACTCCCTTCCCCTCCCCACCATGTGGCTGCTAGTCATCCAAGTGGTGTCTGTCTGACCTCCATGCAGGCTCTAAACCAGCATACTTTATGGCTTTTTTCCTTCTCCCTTCCATTCTCCTCCTCAAGGTAGCTGCTGAGATTTATGGCTTGCCTGCTCTTAGGATTTTCTCCTTCAAATTCTAATAAAATTGCCCTAAGGCTTCCATCTTAAGATTCTTTGATGAATGAGACTAGACCCTAGAAGGGGACCCTGATCTCCCCTGTAAGAGAAGCAGGTAAGTCCTCCCATTAGCAGGGTGAAGTCACTGAGTCACTGGTGCCAGCAGTACTGCTGTTTGGAGAAGATGCCCTGGTCATCTGTGGCCAAGAAGCCTGGGCTCTTCTGCTTTCTACTATCAGCTAGGTTTCCCCACAGCTTCTCTCCTAGTTACAACTGCTTCTGCTACTGACAAAGATGGTGAGACGTGGAACAGTATTAAGAGTCTATTAGTGTTCAGAGTACTACAAGGAAAACCAAATAGCAGGCTACAATTATTAAAAAAGTTTTTAGGGCCAGGCATGGTGTCACTTGCCTTAATAAAATCCCAGTACTTAGAAGGCACAGGCAGGAGGATCTCTGTGAGTTGGAGTCCACCCTGATCTACATAGCAAGATCAAGGCCAGGCAGGGTCTGAAAATAAAGCAATACTTGGGCTGAGTAGCTCAGTGGTAGAATATTTGCCTAGCATGTTACAAGGCCTTGGGTTCAATCTCTAGCTTTAAAAAAAGTTTAGCGTACTGCTAAAAAAGTATGCTATCACTGTGAGATTTAAGCAATTCAATAAAACGTTATTAAACACCTATGTCATGACAGGAACTGAACTAGAGGCTAGACACAGACAGGACCCAGTGCCTGCCCTCAGGGGATTATAGTCTATCTGTTATTGCTATCCAGAACTCTGTTCAAAGAACAAACCAGGTCCTAGCAGAAACAATAAATAAAAAGGTAACAAAACCCCTGAAGTTTAATACAACCAGGGTAGAACTGATTTTGAGCATTCACTCTAACTGCATATCTTTGAGTACCATTGCCTCTAAAATACTGTGTTTTTATTTGTTTTAATTTTTTTTTTTTTTTTTTTTGGTCTTTCTGAGACAGGGTCTCCCTGTAGGCCCAGCTGGCCTGAAACTCACTACGTAGACCAGGCTGGCCTTGAACTCACAGACCTCCACCTGCCTCTGCCTCCTGAGTTGCTTTAAATACTTTTATTATTATTTTACGTGTATGAGTGTTTTGTCTGCATATAAGTGCACCACATGTGTGCAATACCCATGGAGGCCAGAAGAGGGTGTCAGAACCCCTGAAACGGGAGCTATGGATGGTTGTTAACTGCCATGTGGGTACTAAGAATTGAACCCAGGTCCTCTGGAAGAACAGCAAGTGTTCTTCATTGCTGAGCCACCATTCTAGCCCCATTTTGGGTTTTTTTGGTTATTTAAATTTTATTTATTATTTTTATTTTATGTGTGTGTGTGTATTGCCTGTATGTAGGTAAGTGAACCCGTGTCATGCAATGCCCGTGGAGGTCAGAAGAAGCTGTTGGAGCCCCTGGGAGCGGAGTTACGGACAATTGTTAGCTGCCATGTGGGTGCTGGGATTCGTACCCGGGTTTTCTGCAAGAGCAACCAGTGTTCTTAACCACTGAGCCATCTCCCCAGCCCCCTTTCTTTTGTTTTTTAATGATGTGACAAGTAGTTTAGAAGTCATCTCCCGGCCAGCCCCCCAAAATAGGTAAGTCGTTTCAACAAAAACATTATTTTAAGGAAAGTCTGACTTTCAATTAAATAAAGGCTTTTAAATCTCTTTTAAAGCCTGTTAAATCCAATGACGCAATTTCTATTTTTCTTTTAAAGTAATTTGATGTCAATTCAAATGACAGGGCTCTGTGCAAAATTAACAGTAGAATTGTATGCCTTACATCAACCAAGTCAGACTAATTACAGTCAGAAACAAAGACATTAAGATTCACTTTTCTTTGGAAACTAAATGCCCCAGAAGAATTAAAAAAGATCTTGTTGGGGCTGCAGAGATGGTTCAGCAGTTAAGAACACTGGTTGTTCTTGCAGAAGACCCGGGTTCAAATCCCAGCACCCATATGGCAGCTAACAACTGTCTGTAACTCCAGTTCCAGGGGATCCGACAGCTTCTTCTGTCCTCTGTGGGCATTGCATGACATGGGTGCATTTACCTACATGCAGGCAATACACTCATACACAAAATAAAAATAATAAATAAAATATTTTTTAAAAAAAGATCTTGTTTAACCAGCAGGGCCTTAGAGAATATTTAAGCTAAGCCTTTATTTAAAGACTGAAACAGTTCACAGAGATTGAATGACTTGCTAGAAAAGGTCCTGGGGAACAACTCATTTTCAACTATAAAAGAGGAAAAACAAACACTTTCTGCCTCTTGTGTAATGCCCAATGGCAGCTTTCTCCATGTCATCTCTCTTAATCCTTAGAAGACTTCAAGGTTAATCTAGTTATATCCATTCAAGAGCTAAGAAAATGAAGCATATGGAAAGCCAGCCTCCTACTAAAGGCACTCTGGACTCATAGCTCAGGATTTTAACAATCCATTAAAGTGGAATACACTGAAATAAAATGAATGGGAAAACCACATCCTTGTGTTTAACAGGAAATTTAAATGGAGGAGGTCAGTTCCAAGTTAAGATATGAAATAGACCATGTATTTATACAATCATATAAATTTATACAATTTATATAAGAAACATCCAGAGCCTAATTTTATTCTCTAGAGATTTTGCCTGGCTTCAGATGCAGAAAAGAATCAACAAATTAAAGATAAAGGATGAGAAGAGGTTTTTGTGGAGCTTCTGGAGGGAACAGTATGACCTCAGAGTCATAGTTCAGAGGTGTGGCGATACAGAACTTCTGAAAAACAGTCTGAAAAGCATCCATGAGACAGAGTCAGCTGAAGCATCTACTGAGCCCAAAGTCATCTTATAAGGGCACTGGTCACTGAGGATTTAGCTCAGTGGTAGAGCACTTTAGTATCCGCAAGGCCTTAGGTTCCCAATACTCCAAAAACAAGTTCCAAACACTAAACATAAGGGCACCAGTCACAAAAACTTTCCACCCTCAACTACTCTTTTCTACCATACCACAACCTGGTAAAAATCAGTACCAGCAGCTACTGGAGGAAAGCCACAGAGGATGGAGGAAGACCCTATAGTGCCCTCAGGCTTGTGTGGATATGCCCTTTGAGGCACGGCTGGGGCCTGAGGAAGGATGAGGAAGGCCCACAGCTACATGAGAATGCAGTGCTGGTGTCTAACTGAAAACAAACACCAGAGTCTTCCACAAAGGGCTAGACACCAAATAGTTAGGCTTTGTAGGGCACAGAGGCGCAATGCAGTTAGGCATACCTGTGTGTTACAGGGAAAGAACAGCAGGCACTATATATACATAAGCTGAGGAGTGTATCCAGGGCAGGCCTAACAAAACCAGCCAGCTCAGTGGCAATATAAGCAAACCTGACTGTAAAATTACAAGAGGATTTAAAACTCCCTGAGTGCCCAAGTAAGCAACAGGAGACCATGTCTTCATTCAGGAATAAGAAAATCTCAACTCAAGGACATTTTTAAAAAATTAACCTTAATTGTAATCAGGCATAATTTACATACAAAATGTACCCAATTTAAAGATACATTTTGAGGAGTTTTGCAAACACATAAGCCATAAAGCCACTACCACAATATTTCAAATATCTCCATGGCTCATAGAGGCCAAAAGAGGGTATCAGATACCCTGGAGCTGGAGTTACATGTGATTGTGAGCTACCCTCATGGGAGCTGGGAACAAAGCACTGGTCCTCTGGAAGAGCAGGAAGTGCTCTTATACCACTGAGCCCTGTCTCCAGCCCCCCGCCAGTGCAGTGTTTTATGGGTCATCATGCTGGTGCTACATACATCATTATTGTTCCTTTTCAGTGTATTTGGTACAGTTGCTTTTTTTTTTTAATTTCACTACATAAAATTTATTTTTTTATAAAGAATGTATAACACCAACACCTACTTTTGAATTAATTTATTAATTAACTTATGAACCCACTTTCTTGTAGAATACACACTGGCACTGAAACAGTTTAAACAAATGTAATGGCTATCTACAAAATATTAGATTTTGATTATTGTATTCCCCCCAGTATCTGGTAGTTATACAGATATTGTTGATCGATGGCCTTTGTTGATAGAAATTTAGATGGTTTCCAATTATGAACAGAGCTGTATAAAATATCCATGTGTGAGCTGTGATAATGATGGCATGCTAAACGTGACTTCAATTAAGTGACCAAAGGGAAAAGCCAAGTCATTTTCTAGGCACAGGAACACATTAAATACATATGCATATCATTCATATCATGTACATCAAAATCCATAAAGAACATGAGGCTAGATGTCTCCCCACTTACCTCTTTCTTCAGTTCATTGAGACTGTGACTGACTTTCAGAATACTGAGTTCCAGTCCTTCAGCGATGCTTTTTGTTTTCTTGCTTTGCTAAAATTTTAAGAAGTATGTATGTAGGGTCACATCATCTTTTAAATATGTTACTCCATTTTAATTTTCACTATAAATGATAATAAATTTCAATACTATTTGACTATGATAAAGTATTTTTGTTTTATGGTGTTTGCTAGTAATCAAACTTGTCAGGTCAAGTTTGGCCTCCAAGCTGTACTCCTAGATCAGTAACGGTACTTTTTAAATTTAAGATTAGAAAGGTAAATAAAATTTTAGTAATTTAGTTGTATTTTCCACACTAACTATAAACAAGTGAATTTTAAAAATCAAATTTCCCTGCCAGGGGTGGTGGCACACACCTTTAATCCCAGCACTCGGGAGGCAGAGGTAGGTGGATCTCTGAGTTCAAGGCCAGCCTGGTCTACATAGTGAGTCCCAGGCCAGCTGGGGCTACAAGGAGACCCTGTCTCAAAAACACCAAAAAAACAAAACAAAAACAAAAACAAAAAAAAAGAAATTTCCCTTCACAAATGCACATCTAAAACTAACCTCATTTTCCACCTAGAATGTCAATCTTTTCACTTTTAGCATAACTGAAAATCAAACTTCTACTCACCTTTAAGGACACACTTCTCTCTCAGGCCCTCCCAGATCACAGTCTCAGTCCAGACCCTTCTTACTCACCCTTACCTTTGCTCTAAATAAGCCCTCCAGTTTAGAATGACATACTTTTACTTGTTTATGTTTTATCTTTGTTTGCTTCAAGTCCAGCTTCCCTGCTGGGCCTGTTAGCTCCAGAATGCTGGGTTCACTCCTGTACTCCCGTTTTGCTTACATGGACTCAGAGTACCTGGCACAGCACATGGCAGGTTGCACATGAAGGTATTTGGTTTTTTCAGTCAAAGTTAATGCTAATTCCTTCCAGAAGACTTCTTGATTCCCTTCCCTGATTATAACTTCACTCCCCAACAAACCCTATCAGAACTTACAAAAGGTTTACTCTGTCCTTGTCCCACCTCTTCCTACATCGTTCTATGTTGTAAAGTCATGTTGGCAAAAACTGTTCATCTTTATTTCCCTTTAGATTTCTGGTGGCTGGCATATAAAAGGTCTGACATATAAAAAGATAAATGAAAAGCACATCTAGCAAGCAGAACAAGAGATCTCTGCTTGTGAAATATGCAGAGTGCTAGCTGTCAAGTTAAGACATGATAAAATCAGATTCCCAACAGAGCATTTCACTATAAGCATTATAAGACACTTTTTTTTTTTTTTTTTTTTTTTTTTTTTTTTTTTTTTTTGAAAGGGTTTCTTTTTATG
>NW_008356473.1:1703314-1715653 GCF_000622305.1 Nannospalax galili | reverse complement strand
TTTTTGGTTTTTTGAGACAGGGTCTCCCTGTAGCCCCAGCTGTCCTGGAACTCACTATGTAGGCCAGGCCGGCCTTGAACTCACAGAGATCTGCCTGCCTCTGCCTCCCAAGTGCTGGGACTACAGGCGTGCGCCACCACACCTGGCTCTAGTACTTTTTTACTTAGCCTTAGCCTAGGTTTAAGAAAATAGAGGTGTCAGCAACATGCCTCAGGCTGCTGTCTCACTTTGGTAAACCACTGCTATGACTAGGAACACACTTTCCAGGTTGTCAGACTTCTGCTCAAGTAGCCTCCCATCTTGAAGGCAGCAGCTGCCTTTGCTGAGGCCCATTAAGTGGTTGCCTGATGATTTGGACCAGGAACCTGTGCAAGGATGAGAGCTCTTACCCTGCCAGCTGTCCTCAGACTTAGGAACAGTGTACATATAGGGGCTCTAGCAGTAAGATTTGGGTCCCAAGAAACTCTAGGAAGGGCAGGGGTCTACTCCTCTACTTCCTCTGAAGAAGCATTTATAGAGGGATTTTCCACAGGTGAGTCTGGTAGAGGAGCAAGAACAACAGGGTAACTAGAGATGGTAATGGTGGCACAGAATCCAGGAGAATGGGCAGGCCTGGCCAGGCAGGTACTATGAGTGCCTCATGGAAAGCACTCTTTAGCCACCTAGGAGAGAGCAAAGGGATGAGATCTCCTTGCCCTATGCTGACCGAATTCACAGTCCTACTGATTGTGTTAGCTTCCACATTCCCTCAAAACATAAGCAAGAAGCTACTAAGTAAGGTTTACTTTGGTGAAAACAGTTCTTACAGCTTGAATCCACACAGAAATGAACTGCTGCAGCTCTGTTCTAGCCTGAGTGGACAACTCTAAGATGCGCTCCCTGTGCTCGTGGCTGGTGTAGGCAGAATCAGTAAAGTCCTCTGTGCGCTCCAAGATGACTTCCAGTGTGGTAGAAAGGTTCTCCTTGGACTGAAAATAAGGATTCTCCCGAAGACCTTCCATATTCATCTGAGAGCAAAAGGGACATCCATTCATGTAAGTGTTCCCACCTGAGCTTCAGTTTCTAATACTGTCCTGGAAAACATTAATAAATTCTGTCCCAGGCTGAGGAGAAATGCAATCTCCATCCAATGATTCTCTAGATTCTCCAGTAACCCAAGAGGATACTGTTCAAGGGTCATCAATAATCATGCAAGGCCTCATTCATAGAGTTGTTAATAAAATGACATTCCCAGACTGAAGGTCAGGTGTCCCTGGAGGACAGGAGAAGGCATCAGATCCCCTGGAGCTGGAGTTACATGTAGTTGTGAGTTGCCTAACATGAGTGCTAGGAACCAAACTTTGGTTCTCTGTAAAAGCAGCAAGTGGGCTTAACCACTAAACTATCTCTCCAGTCCTCTAAAGAATCACTCTAAATTACATAAAATATGGGCACTATACATAACAATTGTTTTTAAATGGAAAGAAATAAAAGCAAAATATATTGTTTATTCTTACCTTCAATTCTTTCATTCCAGTAAAAATGCTGATAGATGAAATATCAGTCTCTCTGTTTGGTTTACAGTCAGTCACGATTTCAATGACCTTATCCAGTGCCACTGTCATTCTGTCAAACACTCCTGCTTTGTTTTTATGGGCAGAGTCACAGCTGGGATGCCTGAGACACGTCTTCAGAACAGTTGAGTTTTTTACATTTTAATATCAATTTGCATCATAACACATGCAAATCTTACAGAGAACATGCCATGCTAATAAAAATGGTTCTTTACCCAAATCTCCTGGGTCCCTGGCTCCCCCAGCTGCCTCTCCTCACTAAGATGGAAGCAGGATGAGTAAAAAGCGACAGCAAGGTTAAGTGAGAGCAGAGAGCAAGGCATCGTCATACTTCAACAGGAAGTTCATCTTGATTTCAGGAAGGAAACAGCCCTGTTTATTATGCTAAAGTATTTCAAGGGTTCCCTTATACATTTGAGAGCTAAAAGGAGTGAGGGCTGACAGGAAGACAGACACTGGCTGCTTCTTTGCCCTTTAAAAAAGGATGCAAATAAAGGACAACTCAAGGTCCTGACACAGGTAGAGCATTCTGTCTCTGTTCTTGTGGCGTCACTAATGCCAGCACAGAAGTAAATACTCTCAGAAGAAAACACGACTTTGAACAAACTGCAAATGAGGTGTTTACCAGGTCATCCTTGAACCATATCAATCAGTTGGCCAACGGCCACTTAGACATACAAGCTCTTGCCTCGATATTTTATCAAGTAGAAACATAAATGAGAGGCATGAATTTACTAAACAAACAGAGGACTGATTGCAGCTCAAACTCATTGCTGCTTAACCAATCCAAATTTGCCCAGGTTTTAGATCCTGTGCACTGACCTTGCAGGGGCCTGGCAAACCTATAGGCCATGATCATGCCTGACAGGTCTCTGTTCACAATACATGATTCCATCTCTTCTGTCTAGCTGTGGAATCAAAGTGGACCCATGGATTCATGACTCTTTGGAGCTTGGGAGGAAAGATTAGCATTCTTGCTAATAATAACAGATCTGGCTCTTCAGGTCTTGGTCCTAAGTTAATACTTTCCTCTCTTCAAAAACATCAAATAGGGCTTGGGGTGCAGTTCAGTGGTAGAGTACATGCTTAGCATGCACAAGGTCCTGAATTCAATCCTTAGCACATGAAAAAGAATAAAATGAAAATGTAAAATTCCTAAATTAGATGCATTTAATCACTTTCCTAATCATTAACTTAAAACAAAGAGAAACAGTAGCCTCTTACCTTTGAGGCTGTGAGGAGCATCATTGTGCCCTTTTCAAGAACGGCCCTTGCTGCTGCCATTTTGGCCTTTTTCTTTTCATCTTTCAAATCCTAAAGATGAAATTAAATCACTGAGTCAGCTATGACTATATATGCAATCTGATCTTCTGAAAAATCAATTATTCAACAATAATAATGTTCAAAGTACAGTAAGACGATTGGGTGAGGAGAATGTTTGTAAACTGTCATTGCTTCGGTGTAAATGCAGTCCCACCTTTGCCCAGTCTCACTCTCTGAGTTCTCATTTACCTGCCATCATGTTTCTGTTCTATAGTCTGTCTCCACGCACCCCGTCTCAAACAGAAGCTCCACAGGGCAGAGCTTTGGCCTCTTTTACCTAGTGTTATGTCCCTAAGACCTAGACTACTCTGATTCCCAGTAAGTAGGTCAGTCTCTTCTGGGTAGGATGAAGGAGGCTCCTGATGGCTATTTTCAGCACATTCTAGACAAACTAAGGAAGAAAGCATTGGAACTCAGGATGCAAACATTCCAGCAGTGATCTGGGACAACACTCACCAAACACCAAGGTGTGAAAGTGGCTGCTTGTTAAGCAAGGACCCTATATCTAACGAGTTAAAATTTAAAATCAGATACCTTTCTAGCCATAGAGTCCAACTTTCAGAACCCTGGGTCATAGTCTTACTAGATTTGAGAAAAAAAATATTCTTTATACCAATTTGTTTTTCTTTCTCTTTGAGGCAGACTTGCTATTCAGCACAGGCTTTTCTGAAAGTCACTATGCAGCCCAGTCTGCCTTAGAAGTCACTATGAATCCTGGAGTAGCCTGAAACTCATAGTAATCCTCCTGCCTTAGTCCTAAGTGCTGGGATTACAGGAGTGAGCCATCAGGCCTGGCTCAATATCAGATTTCTAACTAGTTTTCCAGTCATGTCCAGAAGCACTGCTGGATCCAGCAGAAAGCACACCCAGAAGGTGCCGTTCACACTTTGGCATGAGTCATACCCAGCTTGCTCAAGAGATCTAGAAAATGTTAGATGATAAACCGTCATTATAGAAATGCTTATGCTAAGTTTTTGTAGGGGAAGAGTGAGAAAGATGAGGAAGATAATGAGAAGATAAAAGGAAAAGAAACTAGGTTATTTCGTAAAGAATAAAGATGGCAGAGAAGAAAATGAAACACAAAGGTGCCTGTACAGACAGCTTTGAGAAAGAAGATTATCACATGCATTCATTTATTTTGTGCACCTATGCATGGGAGGGCACATGTGTGGAAGGCAGAAGACAACCTGAAGGAGTCAGTTACCTGCTTTTACTTGTGGGCTACAGGGATCAAACTCAGGTGCCTTTATCCGCTGAACCATCTTGCTAGCCCATTATGCAGAGAGCTTTATCAGAGACTAACACCATTCCCCAGCCTGTGGCTTTCTAGGCTAATACCTATCTCCCAACTCTAGTGGCAACCAGGAAAGTCCATGTCCAAAACTAAGGGAGCAGTTTAAGGGAGAATACTGACAAGCATGTCAAGAAATGATCAGTTATGACACACTCAGCTAGCTGACAGGATGGAGCCATAAACACCATGATGAGGATAAGTCTATTCTGGACATGCTGTGGTCTTCCACTTCCCTAAGCATAGAACCCATGGATCTGAATTGGGAAACAGATCCTTGAAGAACTGATATCATGTTACAGTTGAAGAACTATAGAATTTAGGAGTAGACTTAACCAAATTCAATCTGCTGGCAGAGTGACCTTAAGAAAGCTTACTACCATCTCAGGTTCAGTTCCTTTATGTGTAGAGCAGTCATAACAATACCCAATTTATAGGGATGCTTTGAGAATTAAATACAATCATGTATATGAAGTTATCTAACATACAGTGTAGCCTATACAAATAAAATGATGCATATGTCGTTACTATTAATCTAATGTAAGAAAAACAGAACTCTATAACAAAATACTTTAAAATTACACATGACAGCTTATTTGCCTAAACCCAATTAGAGGAGGAAAATGGAAAGCTCCATAAAAGAAAAAGCACTCATACTGGGCCTCCTCAGAAGGAGACTTACCAGTAGAACATATTTAATTGTCATATGTGTACAAAAAAGGCATTATCCATTTACTAACTACCCTGACTTATTTATAAAGGGCTTTCAAGACATATGTTATAGCTTTAGTAAACAAAGAAGGCAGATCAAGTGATTACAAAGATCACATACCACCATCCAAAATAAAGGTACGCATGTATCTGAAGACTCTTCAGTGTGGGAAATACATACATTTTGTCTATCTCCAGTTAGATGTGCAAACTCCACCATTTCATTTCCAAACTGGCTAAATATTTGGACAAACTCTTGAAAGCTATTCACTTTCTCCAGTCTTTCCATAGTTGCAAGAACCTGAAACACAGAAAATACTTGATTGTTGGGTGATAAACACGAAAGAGATAAGAGATGGAGACTCTCAAGGCTGAAGAGAGTAAATGGAGAAAAAGGAAAGTTTAAATTCTAGGGAAAAGCTGAGAACAACACACACACTCACAGAGAGAAAGAGAGAGAGAGAGAGAGAGAGAGAGAGAGAGAGAGAGCAGTCAGAAAACTGCTTCACCTTTGGAGAGAGAGAGAGAGAGAGAGAGAGAGAGAGAGAGAGAGAGAGAGAACTCCAAGAGAAAAAATTTTTCTGTTTTGCTTTTTTTTTTGTTGGAGGTGGTGGTTTTCATTTTTTGAGACAAGGTCTTACTACACAGCCTTGGCTAGCCTGGAACTTGCTATGTAGAGTAGACTGGGCTCATTCAGAGAGATCTACCTGCCTAGGCCTTGCAAGCATAGAGATTAAAAACATGTACCACTATGCCTTGCCAGATTTTTTTTATTGACTAAGTAGAGCTGGGGATATTTCAGTCGGTACTTGCCTAGCATGTACAAAGCTGATTCCCTCACACTGCATAAAACCAGGTGTAGTGGCACATACATGTAATCCCAGCACCTGGGAGGTAGGGACAGGAAAATCACAAGTTCAAGGTCAGCCTGGGGAAATGGCTCAGTGGATAAAGTAGCTTGCAGGTATGAGGACTAGAGTTCAGATCCCCAGCATCCACATAAGCCCAGGAAGGTGTGGCAGAACATCTGTAAAGCCAGGGCTCAGGAGGCAGAGACAGGGGAACCCCTGGATAAGCTGGCTAGCTAGACTAGACAAACAGGTGAGCTCCAGGCTCGGAGAGGAAACCCTGCCGCAGAAAATATAGTGAGAGTGATTGAGAAAGACACCCAAAGTCAAACTCTGGCCTCAACACATATGTACACACATGCATTCACAAAGGAATAAGCACACACAGTACTTTTTTTTAAAAGAAGTTCAAAGTCAGCTGGGCGTGGTAGTGCACACCTTAGTCCCAGCACTCAGGAGACAGAGGCAGGCAGATCTCTGTGATTTCAAGGCTTGCCTGGTCTACATAGTGATTTCCAGGCCAGCTGGTGCTATAGGGAGACCCTGTCTCAAAAAGACCAAAAAAAAAATAAAAAAAGGTCAAGGTCAGCCTCAATTCTGCAGGGAGTTTGAGATCAGCCTGGGTTAGGGAGTATCTTTAAAAAAGAAAAAGAAAGGACTAAAGAGACAAAAGAAGACATTGTCCATACAGCTAAACATGAAGACACAAACAACTGCAGAACAATTATCATTGCTGTGCTTGCACACGGTTTAAGATTGTGCCCCCACAGTTCCTGTGCTGGAAACTTAGTCCCCAGCATAACATTCATGTGAGAGCTAGGGGGACATTTATGAGGTGGAGCCTACTAAAAGTATGTAAGTCACTGGAGGTGTTGCC
This sequence comes from Nannospalax galili, assembly GCF_000622305.1. NCBI lineage: Eukaryota > Metazoa > Chordata > Mammalia > Rodentia > Spalacidae > Nannospalax > Nannospalax galili. Next base: position 1,709,050 of record NW_008356473.1, on the reverse strand, counting down.
TTCAGAGGTGATTAATACAAGCCCTCATGGAGCCTTGAGAGTTACTATAAAAGCAACAAGATAGCCAACGTTCATGCCTAACATTCTAGCTCTCAGGAGACTGTGACAGATAGATCACCATGAGTTCAAGGCAGAACCAGGCTATAGGACTGCATAGTGAGTTAGAAGCCAGTCTAAGCTACACAGAGAGACTTGCTGAAAATAATTAAAAAAAAAAAAATTTGAGCCTGGCATGGTGGCACATGCCATTAATCTCAGCACTCTGGAGGCAGAGGCAGGCAGATCTCTTATTTTGATATATCACAGTGAAAGATTTATCGTCCTCTTTTTTTTTTTTTTTTTTTTTTTTTAAAAAAAAAAAAAAAAAAAAAAAAAAAAAAATCTAAAGGACAAGACCCCGTTGGACATGATGGCACACATCTGTAATCCTAGTGCTCAGATGTCTGAGGCAGTAGAATCACAAGTGCGAGAGACCAATCTAGGTTACACAGAGAGAAGAATACAAGACTGGTCCTTCCCCATCTTCCAGTTTTGCCATGTGATCTCTCTCAAATGTCCAACCACTGTTTTGATACCATCCACCACATGCTCTCATCAGAGGCTGAAGAGACAAGGCTGTCTGACCTGGATCTTGGAACTTGAGCCTCCAAAAGTGTAAGCTAAATAAATCTCTTTTCTTTATAAAATACTTAGCACCTTAGACATTTTGATACAGCAATAGAAAGTTGACTAATATAGTAATCAGAGCTTTAGAAAACTAAGAAGGGAGTGAGGAGAAAAGACAAACTGTATAGGTCACTGAACCAGAATTGGAGGAACCCCAGTTTCTGAGGGAAATGGAGGGGTGGAGTGAAGAGTAGAAACAGGTTTTAAGAATTAATGAGAAAACAGTTTGGATCAGTCAGGAATTGCCATGTTGAATAAATTAATTACCAAGAAGCTTCAGGCAGTGGGGAATGAATCTGTAGTAGTCAGTAGATAATGCTTTGTTCTCTTGACATAAGAAATAAAGTAAATAAATGTGGAACACATTTTTCAATAGTTTTTTTTTCTAAAATAACTACTGAATTTTAGTCAGATCAAGATAGGTTAAGAAAACACAGATATCCTGTGTTTACTCATTTTTAATGAGGATTTGGCATGTTAACCTGCTCAGGAAGTGCAGGCCACTCACACAGATATGGTCAATCACAGGTTGAGCATGGCCTCCACCTTTCAAACACAGGAAGGTTGATCTTTCCTCCCAGCACTCTCTCCAATTTCTTTTTCCTTTAAACTTACACTTTTTGATTCACTTAACATTTATCAGTGGGTTTTACCTGAAAATCCTGCTGAAACCATCTGTTCCCTGGCTGGTTTGATTGCCTTCCTTTTTGCCTAGGGAACTATCCATGGAAAGCTAGAATTGCATGTGCCCTGGGTTTCTCATGACCACCATCTAAGGATGTCAAGAGTTTAGATTCATTCTTTGGGTTTTGTAATTTTTTAGAAATATTTAAGGACTCTCAATCAGGCATGGTAGCACAGCACACCTTTAGTTCTAGCACACAGGCAACAGAGGCAGGCAGATCTCTATGAGTTTGAAGCTAGCCTGGTCTATATAGTGAGCTCCAGGCCAGCTGAGGCTACAGGGAGACCTTGTTTAAAAAAAAAGAAAAACAGAAAGAAATATTTAAGGCTTCTGTATATGGAAACTTTACAGCTGTGGATAGTTTTCTCTTTTTTTGAGACAGGTCTCATATAGCCCAGGCTAGTCTCAAACTAAAGATGTAGCTGAGGCTGGCCTTGATCTCTTGATCCTCCTTTCCCCACCTCCAGAGTGCTGGGATTACTTGTGTGTAACACCCATCATATTTTGGTTTTATGTGGTGCTGGACTTTTGAACCCAGGGTTTAATGCACACTTTGTAAGCAGTCTACCAACTGGGATACATCCAATGCCCAAAAGATTTCAATTTACATTTAGTTATAAATTGTTACTCTTGGACTTGGAAAATAGAGTAGTAAAGTAAGGCGAAAAGCTGGGTGTGGAGGTGCACACCTTTGACCCCAGCCTGGGGAAAGTGAAGGTAGGTGATTTCTGTGATAGTGAGGCCAGCCTGTTCTGAGACAACTGGAGCTAATTATAGAGACCCTGTCTCAAAAACAAACAAAAAAAAAAATCACAGGAATGTAACCTTTGAAATGCAATTTTATAATCTCTCCCACCTTATAACTTTTGTTTTATAACAAAGGCTTGGCTGCATTGTTGGAACTTAATTGCTCCAGGCAGTGACCACTTTCCCCCTTTCATTCATATCCTCTGCACAGATTCTTTTAAAACTAGTCAATTCAAAAGACTGTGAAGTTAGACCCCAGAAAATGGGGAAAACACATAGTACTCTTGCATTAGGATAAAAACCTTTGAAGTTTCCTGCTCCATGTCTTGCTCACTGCCTGAATGAGACAACACACCCTTTTGCAAAACTAAAAGCTGCCTTGCCTAGTTACTTTATCTGCCTTTTCTTTGTGTGGTATCAGTGGGGTCCTCAGACCTTACGTTTTATTTTATTTCTAACATGAAGGACTCAGGATATTTATTAACTAGGTCTCCTGAGCACACATATTCTGGTACTCAGCTAATTCTTCCCAAATGATACATATTTAAGGTTTTTAGCAGTAAGTTTCAATAAGTAGACAATGATGTTTTTTACATAAAACATTTGCATTTAAAGGTTCAGGTCCAGTAAATTAGAAATGAAAGCTTATAGAAGAAGCACTACTTTTCTTTTTTTTAATGTATATTAAAAAAATTTTTTTTTGTATGAGTATTACCTGCACATGTGTAAGTATACCCATGTCATGCAATGCCCGAGGAGGTCAGAAAAGGGAGTGGGATTCCTCTGGAACTGGAGTTACAGACAGCTGTTAGTCATTATGTAGATACTGGGAACCGAACCTGGGTTCTCTACAAGAGCAGCCAGTGCTCCTAACTGCTGAGTCATCTATCCATCCCCAGAAGCACTCCTTTTAAACTATAGGCAATGATTATCATAAACAGTTATAACTGACAAGCATTGCCAAATTATCTGAAATTAACCTAAACGATTTTGAATGACAAGAGACACAAGTACAGCCACTCCAGAAAAATGAGTACCTTATTTCTTGATGTTATTATCTGCTTGATGACAACTTGGTCTGCCAGTAGCAACACCTTTGTAACTGAAGAAAGAAGAAGTCTTGCAGCCTTTATGACTCCAGTTTTGTCCGTGAAAATTGTGACGTGGCTGTCTGATACTGGCTGCTTCAAGCTGGTTACATCTGTGAGTGCTGCAATTGTCTCTCCTAACAAGAAACAAGGAACATCACAATGGGAATAAGACACTTAAAGAAAATGCTACACTTTGATCTTTAATATAACATCTATGAAAACTTGGCTCTTGAATCTTCAGGAGTAAGAAACTGTATTAGTTAGTTTTTTGTTGCTGTGATAAAACACCATAACCAAGGGAATTTACAGGAAGAAGAGTTTATTTGAGCTCACAGTTCCAGGTTCGAGGGAGATTAGAGGGAGGGAGGCAGGGTGAGGTAGCTGGAGCAGGAGCAGAAAGCTAAGCACTCACATCTTCAAGCAGGCAAGGGAGGCAGAGAGCAACTGGGGATCCAGAAGGCTTAAGAACTCTCTAAGCCCGTCCCCAGTGACTAGCTTCCTCCAGCAAGTCCACACCTTCTAAGACCTCCCAAAACAGTGCCACCAACTGGGGACAAAATGTCCCAATACTTGCAGCCTATAGGAGACATTCTCATTCAAACCATCACAAACACTGACCAAAACCAACTTGGGGAAGAAAGGGTTTATTTACAGTATAGTTCATCATCAAGTGAAGTCAAGGCAGGAACTCAGGGCAGGAACCTGGAGCGCAAACCATGGAAGAATGCTGCTTACTAGCTTGCTTCCCTGGCCCATGCTCAATCTGCTTCCTTATACAAACAGGACCACCTGCTCAGGGGTGGCACTGCCCACAGTAGGCTGGGTCCTCCCACATCACTCAACAATCAATGCCCCACAGACATGACCACAATCCAATGGAGGCAGTTTGCCAGTTGAGGCTCCCTCAACTCAGGTGTGTCAAGTTGACAACTAAAGCTATGCAGCAGAAACAGTCTTGTCTTAATGGCTCCTGTGAAGCTTTCTAGCAAGAGTTTAACACATTCTTCAGGACCAAACTTTGGCTTTGACTCAGAAAAATACAATTTTTCAGAGCTGGAGAGATGGCTCAGTGGTTAAGAGCACTGGCTGTTCTTGAAGAAGACCCATCTTTGAATCCCAGCATCCACATGGCAGCTAACGTACATCCATAACTCCAGTTCCAGGGGATTCAACACCCTCTTCTGTCTCACAAGCATTGTGGACACTGCACAACATGGGTGCACTTATACACATGCAGGCATAACACTCATACACATAAAAATAAATAAGTGAGCCAGGAGTGGTGGGGCACACCTTTAATCCCAGCATTCGGGAGGCAGAGGCAGGCAGATCTCTGTGAGTTCAAGGCCAGCTTGGTCTACATAGTGAGTTCCAGGACAGCCAGGGCTACAGAGTGAGACCCTGTCTAGAAGAAACAACAAAAAATTAACCATGAGAATCACCTAGCATGTTCTTTTCGTGAATGAAGGAATTTCATTTTATTTTTCCTGACAAAACCAAGAGACCCTCCCAGTGTCAGAGCAAGTCAGTGCCAGGGACAGCCCATTTCATGAGAATTGCCAGATGCCTCTGGATAAATAAATAAGTGAAAATAAATTAAAAAATTAAAATAAAAATAACCTCACAATCTAAAAGCTGCCTGCTCTGCAAGACAGAAAAGTCCCAGGGGTCGAGAACCAAAAAACCTAAATCCAGAGCAATGAACAATACAAAAATTCCCAGGCCTGGGCTAGGCTGGGGTGTGCCAGGGGATAAGGAGAGGTCACTGTCCAGCACCACTCCCTAAAGGAGCATGGGTTTAGAGTCCTAAAGAAATACTAGTATCTAGTGACTGATTTTCTCACAAAAGTCCTGATGTCAGTTTTACTACATATACACAATGATGCCTTGGCTGATAGGCAAAGACCCTTAAGTGAATGTAATAATGGCCAGACAATATAGTATGAAATAGTTAAAATCAGTGCTTGGAATGATCAATCTTTTTGGGGCATATAAAACAGACTGGAAAGGACAGACTTAGAAAGGCAACTCTTCTGTTCTTGTTTTATTTTTTACTTTATGTGTCTGAGTGTTTTGCCTGCGTGTATGTAAATGCACCCATGCAGGAAATGCCCACTAAGGCCAGAAGAGGGCACCAGATCCCCTGGAACTGGAGTTACAGATGGTTGTTAGCCGCCATGTTGGTGCTGGGAATCAAACCCCCAGTTCTTTGGAAGAAAATCAAGTGTCTCCAGCTCCAGGCTTCAAAATTTTTTTTTTAATTTTTAAAAATGATTTATTTAATAACAACATACTTAGAAGAAGCATATCATTACAACACAATTGACATATTCAATAACATTTTCCTGAGGTAGGATGCATCTCTTTCAAATTTGGCTGTAAATTTTTAGGTTTACAGTTGAATTATTACAGTTATACAATATTGTACTCAGTATAAACCCTATAAGACATAAATTAAATGATGTTTTAACCTTTAAAAAGATCCTCGATTTCATTATTAAAATACACACTTTCATACAGAAAAAATCATTAATACAATTGACACTA
>NW_008356473.1:1676849-1697465 GCF_000622305.1 Nannospalax galili | reverse complement strand
AGGCGGGGGGGGATGGAAGGGTGAATGTGGCTTAGGGAGTCCCGGCGCGGAGAGCTGCGCTATCGACTTACCCCAAGAGGTCTGAGGATAGTAGTGCAGGCTAGGAGAGTTAGCCGGTGGTGCAGGCCCAGGGAAGCAGCGAGAGGTGAGGGCGGGGCCAGGACCAGAAGTGGTCCTCCTGGAGACCAAGAAAGGGACTGGGTTGCTGTGGGTGAGAAGAGTCAGGAAGCAGTATTGGTTCCCCAGGTGTCTGGGGCCCCAAGTGTAGGAATGACGCAGGGCTCAAACTAGGAGTATAGAACGGCGAGGCGGGGGGATGGAAGGGTGAATGTGGCTTAGGGAGTCCCGGCGCGGAGAGCTGCGCTATCGACTTACCCCAAGAGGTCTGAGGATAGTAGTGCCGGCTGGGAGAGTTAGCCGGTGGTGCAGGCCCAGGGAAGCAGCGAGAGGTGAGAACCGGGCCAGGACCAGAAGTGGTGCTCCTGGAGCCCAAGAAAGGGACTGGGTTGCTCTGGGTGAGAAGGGTCAGGAAGCAGTATTGGTTCCCCAGGTGTCTGGGGCCCCAAGACTAGGAATGGCGCAGGGCTCAAACTAGGAGTATAGAACGGCGAGGCGGGGGGATGGAAGGGTGAATCCAGGCTTCAAAATTTTAAACCAAATCACTTAAAGAAAATTAGAAGGGCAAAGGGAGGAGATGATAAATTTAGTTTCAGACAACAGGAGCTTCACAATGACACAGGATACACAAAGCAAAGACCATTAAATATGGATTGCTATGACATATTTAACATCATGTGAGCTGAAGCTTTACCAATAAATCAAAGTCTGTGATAGCTGTCCTCTCCTACTGTCCTAAAACTGTTATGGCAGAAGGGAGAGTATGCCAGTTCAGAAATTAAGTTGTAAAATCCTGAGACCAGGCCAGCAGAATGGCTTGGTAGGCAAAAGCACTTGCCAGGTAAGCCTGATGACCTGAGTTAACCCTCTAAAACCCTTGATGAAAGGAGAGAACTGACTCCCAAAAGTTGCTCTCTGACCTTAATACATGCCACAGCTCCCCCACCCCCACACATACACAGTAATAATGTGGAAAACAAATAAATAAATAAAAAACCTCGGGCCATCATCTTGTTCTCTTTCTTTCTTAGGAAAGCCAGCTTCCAGGTCACTCAAGCAATCTCAGTACAGAGACCCACATGATGAAGAATAGTCAATCAAGAAGTGAAGCCTACCAACACCATGAAGGAACTTACAAACACATCCTCCAGCACAGTGACGCCTGCAGATAACTAAGTCCACATGACACATTCACCCAACCCAGACTCACCCAGGGAAGTCACTTCTATACTGGGACCCTCAGAATGTGTGTGAGTGATACAGGAGATGCTGCTACATTGGGTTACCTTGTTGCATGGCAATGGACACTTCTATGTTACCAAGTTTTTATGACAAAATATATAAAAGACAAAAGTGCTTAGAACTAAACCTGACTGAGCAGAGAAAGGAGCAGGAGGCAATTTATCAGTTTGAAATCTACAGCAATAGCTGAAGGAAAAAGTATTTCCTTTCTTTGTTCCTCTGGAAAGTGTTCACTTTTCTTGTACCTTTCAATCAAAGTCACTGTGTAAGAACATGCACAGATGCCCCCTTTAACCTTTCCTTTTTCTGACTGAACCCTGGCATTTAACAAATTAGTAAGTGGGATGCTAACTGTTAGCTGCAGAACAGGATCAAATATTTCCTTGTTACAAAGTTGTTCAAAGTATGGACTGTTCAAGAGCTAATTCCCTGAAAAACATAAAATGTAGCTTCCTGGTTGTCGTTTCTAAATTTATTATAAGCAAACTGCTAGTATCGTGCCCCAAAATGAAAGCCCAAAGACACTCTAACAAGAATATGTATTGAGCTGCCATATAAAATATGAATCTTAAGCTGTAGCAAAGTAAAAGTACAAGCAGCTGGGTATGACAACACCTTTGATCCCAGCATTTGGGAAGCAGAGGCAGGCACATCTCTGTGAAATTGAGGCCAGTCTACATAGCAAATTCCCTGCCAACTGGGGCTATAGGAAGGCACTGTTTCAAGAAACCACATAAAAATAAGTAAAAGCAATGCAAGAATTCAAAATAAGAAAAAGTATTTATAAAGTATAATTATTACATAAAAATTCATTGAACAGTCACTGTGCCAAATGCATGCACACATTATATCAAGATACCTCTGCATACACCAGGAGCCTCATTTTATTGATGAGAATACCGAGATTTTTCTAAAATTCCATGGTTTGCCCATTGTCTCTCTGCTGTCAAGTGGGGGAGATATGACTGAAACCTAAGCAGTTCACCCTGAAGTTCTAGTTCTTTACCACTACTTCACATTCTTCCCCCCAAACCAGTGCTAACTGCCTCAGAGAAAATGGCTAATGAAGGCCAGCTGAGTCAGGAAGGCTTCAGGAGTGACTCACAACCAGTCTTAGATGTGCACACATGGAGGAGGAGACTCACAGTCCCCTCCCTGAGTGACTACAGGAGGGCGGTTCTCATGCAGGGAAAGGGCTTTTGGAACTGGATAAGAGATGTGTGGGAAGCCCATGACGCCCCAAGGGCACATGCTCAGGTCCTCTGGAGCTTGTCTGCTCACCTCCGCTCCTCTCCCCTGCTCTGAGCATAAGGACACAGGACAGAGCTAGCAGAACACAGGATTCCTGATCCCCTCCTCCTGCTTTCAGAAAGAGCTGCTAACATCCTGCAAGCATTCTGCTTTCTCTGCGCTGTTTATTGCATTCTGGGACACGTTTCCGTAAGTGTCACAGAATCATTTCATGCCAGGAGGGAAGACTCTCCTGTTACAAGCTGGTTTGTTTCCTTTCAGTAAACAATAAGAATTATATAACCCTTTCTCACATTTGTGTCTTGCTTTCCAGGAAACAAAAAGATAAATTTCACACTTAATTAAGATAATCATGTTTACCAACGATTCTAGTGTTTTTCTCTTATTTTAATTGGTTCACTTAACATATCTTTTATTATAGCCTATTTCAAATCCTTTTTTTTTTTTTTTTTTTCGGTCTTTTTGAGACAGGGTCTCCCTGTAGCTCCATCTAACCTGGAACTTACTATGTAGACCAGGCTGGCCTCGAACTCACAGACATTTGCCTGCTTCTGCCTCCCTAGCGCTGGAATTAAAAGTGTACGTCAGGCTTCAAATCCTTTTTTATAATGGGAATCAGGCTATCTCCCCTGTGACCCACATAATGCTGTTCTCTAATTCAGCGAGCCAGAGCTCTCCCTTTCTTCATAACAACCTCATTCTACCTATTCAGTCACATTACCATGTATGCTGTGTGTTCATGCTTCCTGTTCTTTATAACCCTATTGTCTTGCTCTAGCTATTTGTATTGTAAAAGCTTCATATTATTCTCCCTGCCTTCATTCTCAGCCCTCTCAACCTGCCCTCGTTCATTCATTTCCTCCAACCCATCAAAGCGATTTTTGACACAAAACATTGTCGTGTGGCTTAGAATTCCTCAATAACTCCCTCTTGCCTACAGAACAATCAAGTCATCACCCAACATACAGGACTCTGTATGTCTCGTTGGTGCCACCATATTTACTCAGCTATATCACACCCACTTCCTTTTCCTTGAAGACACTCCAAAAATACCTGCTCCTCCTTCGGGGTTGTTCACCTCAGAAAATGGCATCAGTATTTACCCAGCTGTTCACCCCAAATCTTTGTGTCATCCACAATTCACATCCTCAGCCAAACCACCAGAAAATCCCATCAGCTCTTCCAGTCACAGCACATCCACATGCAACTGCCTCACACCCCTCTAGTACTCACACAGTCCAGGTCACCACTGTCTATCACCTGGACTACTGCAACAGCCTTCTGACTGACCTCTCTGGTTCCATCCTTACACTCTCCACGGGAGCCAGCAGTTATCCTTGTAAAGTACAAACGAGATTAAGCTATTGTCCTGCACAAAACCTCCCACTAGCCTTCTTACACTTAGAACATACCAAAGTTCCTGCCACTGCCTAGAAGGCCAAAGCTTCCCACTTCTCACCAGGAAAGCTCTTCCCTAGGTGGTCAGATTGCTGGGGCCTCCATTTGGTTGTGGTCTCTGCCTTTCATTAGGGCCTTTTCTATTTCCCTATCTCAGTAGTTCTCAGCTATTTGATCACTGAGGCTGTTTTGGGTTGTTACATGAGGATTCTACCAGCACCTACTGGGTAGAAGGTCCTTAATCACTCTACAGTGCACATGACAACTCCTCACAAGGAATTAGAAAGCCTAAAACATCAACATGGTTGAATTGTGAGGTATCTTTAGTCCACTGGTCTGACCCTTCCCCTGCTTGATTGTTTTCTTCACATTACTATCTGATATTATTTCCTGATTTTCTCATTTGTTTATGCTCCATCTCCCTCACAAGAATGCAAGCTCCAGAAGGGCACATTTCTGGTTGATCTGTACATGTGTATTCACTCACAGCCAAGAAAAAGGTTTGGTGTATGGCTGGCACTCAGTAAATAGGTAACGGAAGAATAAATGGATGAACAATTCTTTAACAAAGCTGAACTATCTGTCACTCTCCAAGCCTTCAGGTTCTCAAGGCTTCTGTGTAGAGAACTGTCATACTCTGACGTTTGAAGTCATAATGACTTGTCTACTGTTAAGTACTGGTATATACTAATTTCTTTCCCATCCTCTACATGGTAGGAAGTAGGCTACAGCGCTCCTGGAGAGCAGAGTCCAGGCCTCACAACCTCCTATTATCATCCAACCTCACACTACGTTGACCAGTAAAAGAGTCCTATGCTTCAGATTTAAGATGGGAGTTAAGAGAAGTTCAACATTTCTGAAAGCCAACCCAGGACTTTAATGGTCTAGAATTCTCTAACTCCAAACAAAGCAAAAATATTTTGTCCACAATGTAGCTTAGTAGTAGAGAGCTTGCTTAACAAGCACAACGCATTAAGTTTTGCTGGGTGTGGTGGTACACAGCTATAATGCCAGCACTAGAGAGGCAGAAGCAAGAGGATTGTTCCAAGTTAAAAACCATTATTGTTTACATAGCAAGGTCTAGGACAACCAGGGTATATAGTGAGACCCAGTTTTTAAATAAATATATACATAAATAAATAGCAAAAATATTTTTCATAATGCCCAAAGCAATAAACCTGATATAAATAGCCTTTAAAATAAATATCAACAGTTGGGCGCAGTCGTGCACATCTATAATATAAGCATTTGGCAGGCTGAGGCAGGAGGACTGCTATTGTGTTTGAAGATAGCCTGGGCTGGTAGTGTGTTCAAGGCCAGCCTGGGCTATATAGTGAGACCCTGTCTCAAGAAAATAAGAAAGCAAACAAACAAACATACAAAGAGTAGACATCCACAAACCTGCTTGTTTAGCTTCAATACAGGCAACATTAATTTCTTCTTTCAAATCCCAGTTTTCATTGGCTATAGCTTCCCCTACTTTAACAAATCTTCCAACTGCCAAGTTGACAGCTTGTCCCACACGCTGAATTGCTTGCAGAGTTTTATCAGACTTTTTAGTGTTGTCTTTATGGTTAATAAGTGTGGTAATCTAAAAGTAAAAGATAAAAGCAACTTTCAAAATGTTTATCTCAATACTTAAAGAGAAGAAAAAAAAATATGTACCAGGAAGGCCAAGAAGATTAGGTCCAGAATATTGGACTAACCAGAGAGACTAAACCCATATTTGTAGAAGTTGTAGGCAAGGGCTCAGCCAGTAAAGTATCTTGCATCATTTCTCAAGACAATGCTTCTATTAATTGTGATTGTGAGTTCACCTGAGGGCAGTTATCTGGGACATACAGGCCCAGATGCTTTCCAGATCTTCCAACAGATCTTAAAGGCATGAGACTACATCACTGGTTCATAGAACACACAGAAAGCGAAAATACTTTGGGTCTAGTATCTTCTGTCTTGACCTGAGGTATGTGAGTAAAGAAAACACCTTCCACTGTGTTCCACTCCACTGCTCACCATGAAGTGGGTGTACAAAACAGCACTTGCACACTGGAGGTGTAGCTTAGTGGTGGAGTGCTGGCCTAGCATTTGAAAGGTCCTCAGTTTGATCCCTAGCACTCAAACTATATGTTTACTGAATTAACTAGATGCTTTAGAATGACCACTGTTATCTATGCTTTCAACCTGTTAGTGTTATCAGTCTCGAAGTACATGAAATATCAAGAGTTTTATTCTGAGCTCTGAAATAAAATATAGACGGTGACAAGCATAGCTCATTGAAACAAACAAAGCTCTTAAAAATTTCTTAGAACACTGTGCTGGATAGTTTTAGTGTCAACTTAACACACCTGGGTTGAGGGAGCCTCAATTGGGGAATTGCCTCCATTGGAATGGCCTGTGTCCATGTCCACAGGGCACCTTCTTGATTGTTGGGTGATGTGGGAAGGCCCAGCCCACTGTGGGTGGTGTCACCCTTGGGCAGGTGGGCCTGTGTTACATAAGAAAGCAGGCTGAGCAGGGGCCAGGGTAGCAAGCCAGTAAGCAGCATTCCTCCATGGCCTGTGCTCCAGCTCCTGCCTCCAGGTTCCTGTCCTGAGTTTCTACCTTGGGCTCCCTGATGAACTATGACCTGGGAGATGTAAGTTTAATAAACCTTTTCCTCCCCAAGTTGGTAGTGGTCAGAGTATTTTGTCACAGCAATGAAGAAACAAACTAAAACAGAAATTGGTACCAGGAGTGGGGTGTTGACTGTGAAGAACCTGACCATGTGGGGTTTTAGAGGAATGTGGAAGACTTTGGAAGTTTGGGCTAAAAAAGCAGCTGATTCCTGTAAATGGAGCTTAACAGGCCATTCTAGTAAATGCTGGAAGAAAGTTGTGCTTAGAAACACGTAGTTTCAGAGGGAAATAAGGACTTAAGCAGCACTTGGGATATTTTGGCAAAGAGTCTGGCTGGAGTCTGCCCTAGACCAAAAAGCTTGCCTGAGGCTAAGTTGAAAAGTAATGGATTAATTTCTTTGCCAGAAGAAATTTCAAGACAGCCTAATGTAGAAATGGTGGCATGGCTATTAATGGTAAATATTATACAGATCTACAGTGAGAGCAAATGGGACAGAAAGAAATACAGTTTGGATTGAAAAAGAGCACTAGGAAGATCAACGTTGGAGCCCTGGCATGTGATTGGAGAGGATCCCATTGATAAGGAGATTAAAGTGATTAAGGAGGGGCCTAGAGATTCAAACTTAAATAATAGAGAGAGTGTCTCCAGGGCAAGACCACACCCAGTTAACTCTCCAACTTGTGAAAGGAAAATGCTGCAGGGGCCACTGAAGAGAAAAGCTTCTAAAATGGATAAAGCAGGCTGGAGTCCATCCCAAACTTGCAGTCAAACTTGACAATGTCATTCACCTGGTGCTGGTTTTAGAGGCATGAAAGATGGAAGAGTGAAGGGGTCATCAATTCTTCCTCCGAAGTTTCAGAGAGCCTCAGAGGCCAGGCAGCATGAAGCAGGGATTCCCCTGCCTAGAGAAGGCCCTGATAGGCCATTTCTTGAAGCTGTAAAGGTGAAGCTGGTTGGCAATGGAGACCCCAAGAAGTTCGTGATGCCAGAGCTGTGAGGCATCTGCCAAGAAGACCTGCACACAGGGAGCGGTACCAGCACAAGAGAGAGATGTGTGTTGGGGATTTTGGCAGGACACCAAGACTATAACAGAAGTGGGCAAAAGCTTTAAAAGAAGATGAGGAAAGGGCTCAGTGAGTAAAGTGTTTGCTGTGCAATCCTGAGGGCCTGAGTAGGTGTCCCCAGAACCCATGTAAAGCCAAGGACAGTAGTGTGCACCTGTAAGCCCAGCATTGCAATGGGCAGACGAGAGGTAGAGACAAGAGAATTCTATCAAGAGACCCAGTCTGAAATAAGGGGAAAGATGGGGTATGACACCCAAGGTTGTCCTCTCACTGTGGCACATGTGCACCCCCAGTCACACACATACAGACACACATGCACACACATCATATACACATAATAGCCACGTATCGTGCACATACATTGTAACACACAGTTGGAAATTTTTCATTAGAAACCAGAAGAAAAAGGATCATTATGTAGTGGCAGAAAGTCACTCTCAGTGATATGGAGAGCAGAAAATATACCTCAAGAATTAGGTGGTCTAGCTAAGGTGATTTGAAGGAGGCTTTGAAGGTGATATCTGGTTGCAGTAAATATAAAAGAACAGAAAGAAATCAAAGAAAATGCTGTTAAATAAAATCAACCCCATGCGTGCTGGTTTTGAAAATTTTTGGCCAGATGGCACACCACAATAAATTTAAAAATGGCTTTCAGGCAAAAATAAAATCTAAGGTACTGTCAAGAAAGCAAAGTCTAAAGGTTCAGCTGAGGATATGACAATAAAATTACAGTCAGCACTCAAAAAGATCCAACGTGCCGGGCATGGTGGTACACCCCTTTAATCCCAGCACTTGGGAGGCAGAGGTAGGCGGATCTCTGAGTTCAAGGCCAGCCTGATCTACATAGTAAGTTCCAGGACAGCTGGGGCTATAGGGAGACCCTGTCTCAAAAAAAAAAAAAAAAAAAAAATACAGTCAGCTCTCAAAAAGATCCAAGATGGTATTCTAGTCAACCACTGAGTTAAACAAGTTTCCTAAGCTTAGATAGCCCTCAGTGGTCTCAGAGGCACCAAAGTTAGAGAAGAGATGATCCCAAGTTGTAGGGATGGCTTTGGTCTGACAGACCCAACCCAACATGACTCAAAGGAGACCAACAAATCAAGTGTCTGCAAAAACATCATCGGCTCAGACTGAAAGAAAAGGATCAATACAAAACGAAAGACTTTGTACTCCCAAGCTTCCAGAAGCAGGCTAAGAAAACCAGCTACAAACAAGGGCTACCTTTCCTGAAAAAAAGACATCTCAGAAGGTAATGCCAAGATACAGAACCAATTCCTGGGACTTGAATTTTAATCAAGGAACTGACAGCCTGAGTCCAGGTGCATTTCAGAATGTGATAAGCTAATGGTTCCTACTTCCCTCATTTTGAACTTAACATATAGCCATTATTCTACAGTTCCTACGGTGTAACAAGAAAGAGTTACACAGAAGAAACAGCTATGTAAAAGAGGCTCATCTGAACCAGATTTCTAGGTCAACCTGGATTTTTCAGGCCTGAGCTGTAGTCTTTGGGGAAGAAGATAAATACTTTGCCACCAGAGGTTAGAGAATAGTGGCCTTTGCTATTCTTTCCTTCAAGAGGCAGTCTCCACCTTCTCTCCTTAAAGTGCAAGCTGATGTAGTCACTTTTAATAGAATAAAGCAGGGTATGTAACTCAATTGAAAGAGTGCTGGCCTAGCACACAGGAGGCCCTGGACTTGATCTACAACGGTGCAAAACTGGGGTAGTGGCACACAGGCCACTCCCAAAAATAGTAGCAGGAGGATCTGGAGTTCAAGGTCATCCTCTGCCTAGGGTACTGAAGCTGCTGGACCACAGCTAGCTTCCTGACAATGGAGATTCTGTGGTCTGGAACTTCCCTAGTAAGCCATCCTTAAATTCCTGATTGATAGAACTTGACTGTTATTTTAATCTATTGTTTTATGTTACTTTGTTATTTGGCAGTAAAAATCATTTCAAATGTGTGTCTTGGAAAAGAATTCGCTGGCTTCTAGAACAGTAGCTTGGTAGGATGCCAAACACAGAAGCAGGGAGACCACATAGAAAGCTGTCAAAATAGTCCAGGCAGAAAATGTTGCTGCTTATAAAAAAGTGGTAATAGTCAAGGAGGAAAATGGGCAAGATGGGGAACATCTTGAATATGATGTGCTTGATGGACTAGATTGGTGGAATCAAAATGGCTCCTAGGACTGGGGAGACGCCTCAGTCATTAAAGTGCTTGCCATGAAGGCATGAGGACCAGAGTTTGATCCCAGAACCCACATAAAAAAACTGGGCACAGTGGTGCACATTTGTAGTCCCAGTGCTGGGGAGGTAGAGACAGGCAGAACCCTGGGGCTTGCTGGTCAGCCAGCCTAGCCTACTTGGGGAGCTCCAAGCCAGTGAGAGACCCTGTCAGAAAAAACAAGATGGATAGCACTTAATTTTTTTTATATATTTTATTTTTTATGTTATGTGTATGCATGTATTGCCTGCATATAGGTAAGTGCACTCGTGTGTGCAATGCCTGCAGAGGACAGAAGAGACTGTCGGATCCCGTGGAACTGGAGTTACAGTTTTTAGCTGCCATGTGGGTGCTGGGATTCAAACCTGGGTCTTCTGTAAGAACAGTCAGTGTTCTTATCCGCTGAGCCATCTCTCCAGCCCAGAGGATAGCATTTAAGAAATGACATTGTCAGGGCTGGAAAGATGGCTCAGCGGATAAGAACACTGGTTGTTCTTGCAGAAGACCTGGGTCCCAATCCCAGCACCCACATGGCAGCTAACAACTGTTCATAACTCCAGTCCCAGGGTATCCGACAGCCTCTTCTGACCTCCATGGGCATTGCACGTCACAGGTGCACTTACCTACATGCAGGCAATACAGTCATACACATAAAATAAAAATAATAAACTTTTTTTAAATTTAAAAAAAAAAGAAATAAAAGAAATGATATTGCCAAAACCAAATTTAAAAGAACCTGGGTGTGGTGGCCCATGCCTTTAACCCAGCACTGGGGAGGCAGAGGCAGGTGGCTCTGTGAGTGCATAGTGAGTTCCAGGACAGTTGGGGCTACAGGGAGACCCTGTCTCAAAAAGACCAAAAAAAAAAAAAAAAAAAAAAAAAAAAAAAGACATTGAGCCAGGTGTGATAGCACACGCCTTTAACCCCAGCACTTGGGAGGCAGAAGCCAGCTTGGTCTACATAGCAAGCTCCAGTCCAGTTGAGGTTACAGGGAGACTCTGTCTCAAAAAAGACCGAAAAAAAAAAAAAAGGAGGGAAGGAAGGAAGGAAGGAAGGAAGGAAGGAAGGAAGGAAGGAAGGAAAGAAAGAAGGAAGATGATATCGAGGGGCTAGAGAGATGGCTCAGAGGTTAAGAGCAATGACTGCTCTTGTGGAGGACCCAGGCTCAATTCCCAACACCCACATGGCAGCTAACAACTGGTTCCAGATGATCTGAGCCCCCTCTTCTGACCTCCTCAGGAACTGCATGACACAGGTGCATTTACGTACATGCACACAATACACTCATACACTTAAAATAAAAATAATAAAAGAAATGACATCAAGGTTGACCTCTGTCGCAAAAAATAAGGTGGAGAATGATTGAGGAAAACACCCAACATGACCTCTCACCTCCATACATAGGAACACACACATGCAGCCTGCACACGTATGTAACTATACACACACGAATGTGCACACATACACACACTCAGGGACGCCTGTCCTAGTTTCAGTAGTCAATTTGACACACCTGAGAGAGGGAACCTCAACTGAAGAGCTGCTTCTATCAAACTGGCTTGCGGGACATTTTCTTGAGTACTAACTGATGTAGGAGGGTCCAGACCCCTGTGGGAAGTATCATCATCCCTAGGCAGGTCGGCCTGAGTTGTTTAAGAAAGGAGACTGAACATGAGCCAGGAAGTGCATCAGCAAGCAGCATTCCTCAGTGGCCTTTGCTTCAGTTCCTGCCTCAGCCTCCCCCATGATGCAACTGTAACCTGTACACTGAAATAAACACCCTTTCTTCCCCAAGTTGGTTTGGGTCAGTGTTTTATCACAGCAACAGAGATGCTAACTAGAACAACCCCTAAACCAAGAATGGTGGCTCGTACTTATAACCCCAGGAATCAGGAGACTGAGGCAGGAGGATTGCTAGACATTTGAGGCCAGCCTGGGCTACAGAGTTTTTGTCTCCAAAAACAAAACAACACTAACAACAAATGACCCTTAAATAAGTGTGCGGCATGAGAAACAAGGTACAGCAGCACAACACATCCATCTTGATGCAGGAGGCAGGCCAGTGTTGTGTAAAATCACATAATTCAGTTCTCATAGTAATCTTCAGGCACAGGTGCTACTTTATTCCCTTTGAGTTAAGGAAACTGATTTTTTTTTTTTTTTTTTTTTTTGGCTTTTTGCTACAGGGTCTCCCTGTAGTCCCAGCTGACCTGGAACTCGATATGTAAATCAGGCTGGCCTAGAACTCACAGAGATCTGCCTTGCCTCTGCCTCCCAAGTGCTGGGATTAAAGGCGTGGAAACTGATAATTTATTTAAAGTCACACTACTAGTAAGTGATGGAGTTAGGATCTAAAGTCACTTGTAATACAGAGATCATACACTTACCTGTAACAGTACACAACAACTCAATAAACTGGGTCATCAATTATCATTCTAATTTTGCCAACAAGGAAACCAGATATCAAGAAGGATGGTGGGGGGGGTTGAATCCAGATCTTCTTACTGAGGAATATAGCCTACTAATCACTTAGCCATACTGCTTTCTCTACCCTATAATGTTAATGAGAATCTAATGGAATGATTATGTATCTTAATACACACTGTATAATAACCAGTCAAGGGTATATTATAATTAGCTCTTTAAATCTTAGCATTATTACAGATAAGAAAACTGAGACTTGTGAAATTATTTAGCTCACACAGTTAATAGGTGATCTACTTTAGAATTTGAATCCAGGTTTATGTGACAGCAAGACCCACTAGTATTCTCTCCTTTTTTGGAAGTGTTTAGCCTTTCTTGCTCATTTATTTATTTTGGAGGGAAGCAGAATTTTTTCTTCAACATAGCACGTCACCTAAGCTCCCAACTATTATGTAATCATAAAAGTTCGAAGACTCACTAGAGGTGAATTTTGAGGATGCTAGGCCATGGCCCTATGAACCAGGATGTCTTAGTTTTGATTCCTGTTGCTATGATAAAATGCCTGACAAAGGCAATTTTAAGGGAGAGTATATTCAGCTTACAATTCCAGGTTACAACCCATCAATGAGGGGGAGTCAAGGCAAGAATTGAAGCAACTAGTCACATCCAGAGACGAGGAGAGAATGAGTACATGCCTGCTTGTGCTCAGAGCCTTTTCTCCTCTTTTATATGGTCTAGAACCCAACCCCAGGAAGTGGTACCACTCACTTTTAGGCTGGGTCTTCCCATATTAATGAATGTAATCAAGACAACCCTCCCTGTCTCAGGCCAACCTGATCTACACAATCCCTCAGTGAGACTCTCTTCCCAAGTGATTCTAGACTGTGTCAAGTTGATAATTAAAACTCACCATCCATCACACAAGATATCAAATATGAAAAACACCAGGTATGATGATGCACAGCTGTAGTCCCAACACTCAGGCTGAGGCAGAAGGATAGCAAGTTCAAAGCAACCTGGGCTACACAGCAAGACTCTGTCTCAAAAGGAGAAGAGAGCAAGTATGAAATCCATTAGCACCACCTTAGTCCTTCTCCATTCCTGACAGACACTATCAAACACTCAGCAATACATGCAGAACAGAGACCTTGACCTCCACTGAGTAATTCAAGCTTAGAAGAGATTCTGGAATGAAAAGGAATATAAGTGGCTGCTTAGACTGTGCCTACCCTTCATATATTGACATCCTAACACCCAATGTGATAGCATTTGAAAGTGAGGCATTTGGAAAGTGGTTTGGTCATGAATGAATAGGATCAGTGCCCTTATAAAAGAGAAAACAGAAGGACCCGGGCCTCTTTGTACTGTCAGTCTGTAATTCAGGAAGCAGGCGGTCTCAGCAAACACTGAACAACAAGCCCGCACCTTGATTTTGGACCACCAACCCTCCAGAACTGTGGGGAATTAATTCCCGTTGTTTAAGATCACTAGTCTATAGTTTTGTAGCTTGTTTGTGGTGTTGAGGTTTGAACCCAAGGCATCCCATACGTTGAGTTCTAGTCCTATGACAGCAACCCAAAAGAGTAAGACACTTGCGTTCCTTAAATTCTGTTTACATAATGTTTAAAGTTTCCAATTATAAAGAACAGATCCTGCAATTAGGCTAAAGTACTATTGTTCAATTCCCACACAGTATTTTGCTTTCTACTCTTAGCATCCTCCCTAGTAATTAGGTGTGGCTGTCTTCCTCTTACTGGAAGCATTCTGGAAAATGCTCACTGAGATTTAAAATTGACTTTTAGAGGAGCTAAATCCATTCATAGAATTCTTTCTTCTTACTTATGTCTTAAAATTTTCAAACTTTTAAAAAGAGAACTTCAAAATTATGTATGTTGATTATTCAAAAGGGGAGGAAAAAGAAATCTTATAAGAAAGCCACAAAAAATAAAAATCATTTATAATCCTACATCCTTGTGAATACTTTAGCTTAATTTTTCCAATCCTGTTTTAGAAGATGAAGATTAAAATTTCCTTATCATGCAAAGAATAAGACTAGCTAAGATTTATTAAGCACAGGAGTACCAAACACTAGAGCGTGTGTTTTATATGTATGAATTCATTTAGTGCTTATATCTCTAGTATCTATGAGGTGCCTAACTATTATTATCTTCATTTTATAGATAAAGAGCCTGCAGTTTGGGGCTGGAGAGATGGCTTAGCAGTTAAGAGCACTGGCTGCTCTTGCAGAGGACCAGGGTTCAAATCCCAGCACCCATATGGTGGCAAACAACCATCTGTAACTCCAGTTCCAAGGGATCCAACGCCCTGTTCTGACCTCTTCAGGTATTGCATGACACTGGTGTACTTACATGCAGGCAATACACTTATACATATAAAATAAAATAAATAAAATATATTTTAAAAAGAGCCTGAAGTTTGAAAAGGTTAAGAATATGCCCAAGGCCATAAAGCTGCCACCACATTTCTCTTACCTCCTATGCTAATGATCAAGGAAATGCTAGAGTGTTTTGTAAGTTATAGCATGCCCAATAAAAAGTTAGCTATTATTCTTGAAAACTAGGAAGAATATTAAGAATAACCACTTATAGTTGCCCTGACAGACACTTTCTACAGGATGTTCTAGAAAATGCTGAATGAGCCAGAAAGAGGGCAAAGAAGGGGAAGCAAGGTGATCTGATACACTAAAGAACTGTGCTGTGGAAAAAAAGTAAGAACTAGGGCTTACTTCATACCACCTGCTGAGGTGTCACAAAGGACAAATGGCCATCAAGAACATACTGTCAGGTAGGAACACAGACTCCTATCACCCTGTCTGGGTTTGAATCCTGGCCTGTTACATGATGTAATCAGCTCTCAACTTTTCTGTGACAGCTCTTACCTGTAAAAATGGGGACAGTAACAGTCCTCTCCTAAGGCTACTGTGGAAAACAAGTAAATGTAAAACACTGTATTTAGAACAGGGTCAGTGATGTAGCCAGCACTGCATGCCTGCTAGGTAGTGTTAGATTTCTAGGATCTCTGTTCTATCTTCCTATTTGGGGATGTTCTTATTTTGAAAATCTGCTGACAGTAATCCTTGATGGGCCTGGACTTTACCAACTTTGTGGGAAGGCAAGAAAGCAAGTATAGGAAGCCAGGAGGAAAGAAAATGCAGTCTAATCTCTGGCTTCTAGAAGCATGGTGGGGAAAGAGAAGTTCCTGTCTGCATTGAACTCATCAGTAAGTTCTCAGAATTATTTGAAAATCGGGTAATTGGCTCTACAGAACAACATGGAAGCGAACATGCCAATCAACATCTTGTGCTTTCAAGAAGGCAGCTTTCACTTGTTCACAAATCATTTGATAGTTAAACTTCCCTTTATCTTTGTGGTAAAAAACGGGCTTATATCCACGCACACGCATCAGCAAAGAGAAGAGGCCTCTTGTCTACTCTCTTCTCCCACAACTTACTGAAACAAGGATTCTGAAAGGCTTTGAAGGGAACTAGAGAAATGGGAAAAATGAAGTGAGCTATCTTGGAAATGGAAACGCTGACTGAAAGGAAGCACCCGCAGGAAAAGACCAATGGCAGTAAAATAACATTCCACACTAGGGAGGAGCTCTGCTACATATCCTTCTTCCCTTCCTTGGAGAAAAACATTACAAGAGTGGGAGTTTTGACAGGAAGAATGAATGAACTAACTTCTAAAAGAGGTGGGGAGTTCTACAGAAAATGTACTTGGTTCTTAGCCCAGAACTTTTCAAAGATTGTTTGAATTATGAAATATGCAGCATACGAACATAAGTAACATGCATATGCAGTTGACAGACATGTCAGAGCCAGGTGTGGTGTTGCACAGCTATAATCCTAGTGATTGGGAGGTGGAGGCAGGAGGATAAAGAGTTTGAGTGAAGCTTGGGCTACACAGAGATCCTGCACTGAAACCCTAAGAGGTGGTGATATAGGGGAGTGGCAGAGTGGCACACACAAGACCTTGGATTTGATCCATCCCCACCATGCAAAAAGAGGGAAGGAAGTACAGCTGTGATGCAGTCATTTTACCAACACATAGCATCTCCTTGGGTGAACATGGCACAACTTACTGAAACAATCTGCTAAAGAGGTGTTGGTAGTTTCTAGTTTGGGGTCTTCAGAGGAAAAACTGGTATCCTTATTCCTATTCTATTTCTCAAATACATGTGAGGGGTTTCTCTGGGGTATAGACAGCAGTGGAATTGCTAGACCGCTGTTAATATTAACCTTTTCCTAGACATAGTCTTACTATCTAGCTCTGGCTAGCCTATAACTTAATTCTCCTGCCTCAGACTCTCAAGTGCTGGGATTATGGGAATGCACCACCATGCCCAGCCCCCAACTTAAATTTTCTTTGAGTATGTGTGATGTGTGTGTGTGTGTGTGTGTGTGTGTGTGTGTGTGTATTGCCTGGGTATGTTTAAGTGCACCCTTGCCATGCAGTGCCTGTGGAGGACTGAAGAGGAGTATCCAGTCCTGTGGAACTGGAGTTACAAATGTTGTTAGCCCCTATGTAGGAGCTGGGATTCAAAACTGGGTCTTCTGCAAGAACAGCCAGTGCTCTTAACCGCTGAGCCATCTCTCTAGCCCCAGTGTGTGTGATTTCCTGTTTGCTCTTTATGGTGCTGGAGATCAAACTTAGGGCCGTAGACATGCTAAGCACACACACCACCGCCGAGCTATGGCTGAACCACCATCATTCACAACACCTTGCCTTCCTCAGCAGCACTTCTTTCTCTAGGGTTTTAGCCTGTGTTCCTAATAGCAGTGAGCATCTTTCCCACCATCTAGCCATTTGTTTCCTTTTCTGTACAATTATTGCTTTACTAGCTTTTAATGGCTCATCTATTTTTGATTCACTATAGAACTTTCTTTTGTTTTTGTTTCTTTGTGGGTTTTTTTTTTTTTTTTGGTCTTTTGAAGACAGGATCTCCCTGTAGCCCCAGCTGGCCTGGAACTCACTATGTAGACCAGGCTGCCCTTGAACTCATAGAGATCAACCTGCCTTTGCCTCCCAAGTGCTGGGATTAAAAGCATGCACCACCATACCCAGCAGAACTTTCTTTATTCTGGCAATCATTTCTTGGTTGTAATGAAATCATATTGTATCACCTTATAGCTTATCTTTAAAATGTCTTTTATAGAGCCAGGTATGGTAACACACACCTTTAATCCCAGCACTAGGGAGACAAAGGCAGGTGAATCTCTGTGAGTTTGAGGCCAGCCTGGTCTGCATAAGAGAGTTCACAGCCAGGTGGGGCTACAGTCTCAAAAAACAACAACAACAAAAAATATCTTTTATAGGGGGCTGGAGAGATGGTTTAGAGGTTAAGAGCACTGGCTGCTCTTGCAGAGGACCCAGGTTCGATTCATGGCGCCCACATGGCGGCTAACAACCATCTTTAATTCTACTTCCAGGGGAATCTGACACCCTCTTCTGACCTCCTCAGGCACTGGACAACACAGGTGCACTTACATACATGCAGGTAGTACACTCGATACACATAAAATTTTTTTTTAATTATATTTTTGAGGAACAGACTTCTTCATTTTAATGGAGCTAAATATCTCAATCTTTGTTTAGAGCTTGTACTTTTGCTATTGTAAGAAACCTTTTTCCACTATGATATGGTAAAACTAATACCCTATTTTTCCCCAACAAGGAAGATATTTCCTACTGCTAGTTTACAAATATTTTTTTCATCATGATTAGGAACTGAATGCAACTGAATGCTGCTTCTATGACTATACTATGAACATATATCCTTTTTAGTCTGTGAAGACAGAAAATGGTACATATTTTCTGATGCTGACACAGCCGTGTTTTCCTAGAATTCAGCCTATAAGTCAAGAGCTTTCATTGGGAGAGTCAGAAGTGAGATGATATCAAACTCCCATCTCCTCCACAGCATCATTCTAATTCGACCATTCTCTTTCTGAGCTCTCAAAGCACTTACTGTTGATGACGCTCATTTGATACTTGGCATGTACTATTATTCTACACATATGCTGTCAACCAACTAACATACATACCCTTTAAAGAGCAGCAACTATTAAGCACAGAATAAATCCTTGTTTAAAGTACTTGATATGTCCTTGTGGATCAGATATGGAAATTAGGTGAATAATAGTGCTGAATCCTTAGAAAAGAGCCATTTGGACATGTGAGTTTTCTAGAGAGCTGCAATTTTAAACCCTCCCCTCTCTCTGACAGTCTCATGTAATTCAGGCTGGCCTCAAACTTCCCATGTAGCTGAGGTTGACCTTCAACTTCTGATTGTCCTGTCGCCACTTCTTTGAGTGCTGGGACTACAGTAGCGTACCACCACAGTTAATATGGCGCTAGGGATTGACCAAGACCTTCATACATGCTAGGCCAAGCATGCATTCTCCTATCAGTCTCAGTTTTAATCTCAATGAAACTTTAAAGTCATTCTACACTGTCTTCTACACTTCCCTGCCCTGTTATAATAAAAAAAAACCCTGACCATGCTTTACGTATTTCTCCATATTACAGGAAACTTAACTTTCTCTTGTTGAGGAGTCTTATTAGGCATATCAGTTGTAGTATGACACACTCACTGATACAACTGTGAGCTGCAGAACCTCAGCTGTGAAACTGAACAAGGTTTTAACCAAGAAAAGGGGGGGAGTGTATTTTTCTCCTTTAGGCATTTACCCCTCTAGTTGATTCTTAGCAGCAAATCTCATTTTTCTCTTCTACTCTCCACAACCTTTTATAAACCCCAGAATAAGAAAATTCAGCTAGGTAGTACTGGTAACATTTTTAGAAAGGATACTGTACAATGTTGCCATTTCTCCACCTTGCAAATTTCTCCCTGGTTTTTCCATTGTGGAGTCTCTGGAGCTATTCTGTGCTGACTTCATCACAGCCTCTAGTTTCTAGGAAGGACACGGGAGTAGCTAAAAGCAGACACTGGAGCCAGGCTACCTGGGTTCAAACTTTAGTTTTGCACTGAAGAATTGAAAGTCCTAATAGCAAGTTAGTTGATCTCACTAACCGTCAATTTTCTGGTCTACAAAATGAAGAGCAGTATCCACCTCACAGGTAAGAATTAAATGAGTTAGCATTGACAAAGTGCTCAGAACATACATAGCCTGGATCTAACATTAAACAGATGGGTCAAACACTATCAATCTGAACACCATCCATATCCCCTTCTCTACTGCCTTAAAAGTGCTCCAGTATTTTTTTCACCATGGGCTGCAGTTGTTGGGGGGGTGCCATTGGGAGGGGGTGCAGACATTAGGATGGGATGGGCAGCACCCCTTCCAAATGGTCCTGCCTCTGTTACTGGGGAGAGCATCAGCGAGTGAGTGCTAGGTGTGTTAACCACTTGAAACAGGTGAAGAAAATGGGGCCATTAATTCAATTAGCATAACAAGAATCTAGGGACATAAATAACTATAATTTTCAGGTATTTGCAAGACTCCACGAGAGAATAGTTAAAGTTCTATAGAACAGTGGCAGGCCCTCCAACACTAAACATGTCTATGTAAGGTACAGGTGGCCAGGTGTCAAAGCTGTTCTAAGAAAGAATTTTTTTTTAATTTAGAGTCACATAATTAAGGACTTTTTTTTCTACCTCTAAAATCTTGGTAATCCTGGCATGAGTCACCAAGACGTTACAAGCAAAGTGTGAGTCACACATCGCCAACAAGCTGCCAAAGACAGAATTCTTCACTTGGTGTTTGGCACAGTACCACAGATGTAGGTGAGGAATTCTAGCCCTCGGGTTATGTATACCTCAGCTCTGAGACACAAAACTCTTTTAAAATTAGGCATATCCCCTCGCTGGTTCCAGACTTAAATACAAAAATGCATGAACCCCAACTGAGACTTGGCAAAAAAACTGTGCAGCGGGATTAGGTCTCGGGTAGTCCTCGTCACTGCAAAGAGTCCATGCAAATGCAGACAGAGGTGGGCAGCAGAGCACCAAGACAGGGCAGGTGGCCGGAGTGGGTGGGAGCTGGGCGAGTCCACACACGGCCAGGGGAAAGGGACAAAGGCCTAGGGGAGCACGCTGGCGTCGAAGGCAAGGGCTTGGGATGCGAAGGGCGGCAGAGTGGGCTGCAGGGGGTCGGCAGGGCTCTGAGGGGCTCCTCTCCGTCCCGGGGCTGGGCCTCGTTCGGCTGGAGCCGCAGCCCGAGGCGGGTCCTGCGACCCAGGCCGGACAGCGCACCTGCCGGCTCTGCCGCTCCGCTGCACGACCCGGGGAGGCCG
>NW_008356473.1:1668528-1676810 GCF_000622305.1 Nannospalax galili | reverse complement strand
CTCGCGCGCCGCCAGGCCCGGCCCGAGGCACGAGCGGCCGCCGCCATCGCGGGCCGCGCACACGGGGACCCGGGCCGCCGTACCTGAGAAACCAGCGGGAGCAGCGTCTGTTCCACCGAGCGAGTTCGGATCTCCAGTCCCGAGTCGAAGGCGAAGCCGGACGGGCTGGAGCCGGGGATGGCGCCCGCGACGCCGCCGCCGGGAACCGGAGAAGCGGCCATGGCTCTCCGCCCGTCGCGCAGCCTGCGCTCCGCAGCACCGCGGGCCCGCCAACCAGCCCGCCGGTGGCCCGCGGCCACTCGACACCCAGGCCCCGCCCCCAATCTCCCCGCCCCAGCAGTCACCGCCTCCAGAGCCCCGCCCCCAGCGGCGGACCACCGCCTCAGCCCCGCCCCCAGCTCTGAGCCACCGCCTGGGTCCCATCCTCAGCCGCCAGGGCCGGCCCCACGGCCTCCACTCACCACGGTGCCTCTTTCCGTAGCCCCGCCCCCTGACAACCCCCACCTCCCCTCGCCTCTGGGGTGTATTCCAAGCATCACTCTGATCAAGGAGAAATAAGACACCTCTCCCAGGTTCACGTGGCCTCTTATCTGGCGGACAATCCTCCCAGCAAGGCTTCCCATCTTCTCTTAAAAGTCAATTCTGAATTCCCACAAAGATTTCTATAAGTTGTGCCGGGGTTGAAAGCAGTAGAGAACTCTCTCCTGGACGGGAATTCCACTTGTCTTTATGGGGGCGTCGCAGGAAGGGGCCATTTCCTCCATTTCCATTTTCTGACCCCGCATCTCTTCCACTTTGAGTCGAAAGTGATAATGCACTTGGCATAAGGAGTGTCTCAGCAAAAAGACAGTATATCTTGCAATTAATCTCCCAATTAATCAAGGGAATTTAAAAGCATGAAAGTTGTGTGCACTGCTAAATCTTTTTTAAAACTACTTTTTGAGCCGGGCGTGGTGGCGCACGCCTTTAATCCCAGCACTCGGGAGGCAGAGTCAGGAGAATCTCTGTGAGTTCAAGGACAGCCCGGTCTACACAGTGAGTTCCAGGCCAGCTGGGGCTACAGGGAGACCCTGTCTCAAAAAGACAAAAAAAGGGAAAAAAACTACTTTTCACAATTATTTCCATTAGGCACTAGCAGTTTCATCACTGTTTGTTGAATGAAAAGATCAGTGTCGACTTCTGACTGAAGCCACTTAATACTAAGAATCAGTTCTCTTGGCCCAATCTTGAGGTCACACAGAGCCCCTGTGATGAGAGAATGCCAACACTGCTTAACCTCAGGTTCCAGGAACAAAGCCAAAGGAGGCTGTCAGAAGCCTGCACCTTATGAAATTCTAGACTTAAGCAATAGCCTGAGAAGCATGAATGGTTTGCGAAGGACCATAGCTGTTAGTGAGAGCCTATCTGGGTAGAAAAGAATCTGCAGCTGGATGCTCCACCCTCCCTCCTTTGCCAGGATCATTTCTCCATCCAAGTCAGACTAACGATGTGGGTAGGTAGCATTCACTTGAGGTGCTGAAAGGTTTCCTGAGTACTGTTGAAATGTGCTTCTCAGTGCTTTCCGTTACATGGTTCAGCTTAGTTGACCACAGCAGCACAGGTACCTCTGGTAGTGAAGAGAGCCAAACTTAGACTTGTTTGCTTTATTCAGAAAGGAGAGCTCTTGAATTCAGCTCTTCCTGTTGTTACCCTCAACCACCACCTTCACACTTCTACCTACAAGGCTAATGCACCAAGGGGCTCTGGCCTTAGCTCTGGGCCCTTTGGCTTCTTTAAGGTGTAAACACACAAGCCCCAGACACTTCCCTTCATGTAAGCTGACCAAATTTCATAAAAATTCAGTGTAGATGCTGATGTCAATGGGAAAGTAGGGTTTGTAGGAATGTTACAATAAAGATTTCTCAACAAGAGGCTGTTTACCACCCGATTCATCCAACACTTGTAATTTTATTTCAAAATATAAATATCTTACATTTTAAAATATTATCAGTAGGTTGTCAATGCAAATTAAAGTTAATAAACAGCATTTTGTAATAAAGAATTCTTGCATTTGAATGTTCATTTTTCCTTTCAAACCATCTCTCCTTTGCTTGAGAATGCAAAGGTGATACATTTTCAGAGTTAAATAATTACAAACATATGTTCAGTCTTAGTTTCACAATCAAATAGTATCTGAAATACAATCCAAGAACCTAAACAAGTGACACTGTAGAAGGTACAGAAGAGTTTTCACACTTCTGAGTCACTCCAATACAAAAGAACTGGTATTTCAAAATCAGCAAAGACAACGTTAAGATTTGTTCCGTATCTTTCACTGTATCATATAAAGCTAGAAGACCAAGTATAAAGAACTTGGGCCTTGAACTTAGGGATTCTACAACCAAATTCTGGTTCCATCCTTTTGTGATATAAACTTAGGAGAAGGAAGGAGGGGGAGGGAGTGAGGAGAGGAGGGATGAACAAACAAAAGCTCTGCAGACTTTCCAGTGCCTCATGTGTGCAATGACTATAATACTGTCCAGCTCACAGGGTTGTCCTCAAAGAAATCTGAAAACTATAAAGTGCCATACAAAAGCATTACTAAAATGCAACATCACCACTGTATTTGCACATTAACTGACCCTTGAAAACATGTGAAATCAAACACAAATACAGATTTTACAGACCATAGGTGGAAAAGAACCTCTATAAGTATAGAGTTCTGAACATCAAATATGCTTTCTTTCTAGTATCTCATTAAACTGTCAAGACCTATCAGAGATCACATGAAATCACGGTAACTGTTCAGTATTTTCTTCTAAAAGACCTGTAAACTTGATCAAAAGCTATGTTGCCCAAAGGACTCCTAGTCCTTTGAGGTCCTCAGAGAAAGAGAGAGGAGGTGGGGCCCAATCTGAACTGCAACAGTCTTTGTCCCCTCTTATAAATTCACAATGTATCATGGCATATTGAAAACTCTTAGGCATTCTAGGAAGGGAAATAACTGAGCATTTCTCCGTTTTAATTGACCACAGACTCCCCCTTCTCCATCAGTTTTTCTCTTACAACATCTAGTAACACTCTTGGAACTACTGCTATAGGAAACTTTTCTTTCTTTTTTGGTCAAAAGCTGCTTTACTATGAAGAAAGGGAAGAGAGACAGAAGGTGGTCTTAAAGGGACAAGATCTGTAATTGGTATTCCTCTCTAAATTCTGTCACTAACTGGCTGTGAGTTACATAAGCTTCTTTACCCACAAGTTTGTTTCCTTCCCTAGAAAATGATTGGATCATTTAATTATCTACAGCCCATTCTAGCACCAAACTTCCCTGACTCTAGTAGAAAGAGCAACTTCCTTTACAATTCTCTTGAGCATTTTAAAGCTATATATATATAAAGAAATGCTTAGTGGCTTCAGATCTTTTTGAGGGTTCCCAATAAATTAATGAATATATATTTTTGAGACAGGGTCTCACTATGTAGCTCTGGATGACTTAGTATAGACTGGCCTCAATCTCACAGATTCACCTGCCTTTCCCTCCCAAGTGCTGGGATTAAAGGTATACACCACCATACCTGGCTGAAATGGATATATCTTGATGGCAAAATTAGGAAAGACAAGTATGAAATTCCTGGAAAGACCATGGGAGACCCTCAGGAGACTGTAAAATCAGAACTGGAGCACTGGAAGGCTTGAGGTTATTTCACCATTAAAGGAGGTTGAAAGAGAGTTCACCTAATTTAATTTGTTCTAATCTAACCCCTCAAGGCCTAGTTCTGAATACTTCCTGCCCAACAGTGACACATTTCTGAAACACTAATATAACCATAGTGGGAACCAGAGGTACAAGAAAGTTCTTTCAGGGCATGACAAGTTCTCATTTGGGCTAAGGTTAGCCAGAAGACCTCCCCTGCAAGTCCTTCGGCTAACTGGAATAAGCAGCTGCCATTTCCAATGCCCACATTTGTTTGAATATAGGGTCTCCACCTAATGTATCTTACACATCTTTTCATGATCAAGAGTCAACCCACACTAGCCTCGGATCCCAAGGGAAAACAGGCAGCTCTTGAGAAAAGAAGGGGTTAGGAGGCTGCTGTTTTAACAGCATCTAACACTGGCTGCTAAGGAGACGCCCAGAGATCACTTCCAGGAACAGACGGTGGGATTCAAGCAGGACTTACATGACACGGAATTTTTGCTTAAAGTCCTATGTCTTGTCCTCTTCTTGTAAAGAGAGGAGCAAACCAGTATGTAGAGTTTTTCATCTCCCCTGGCAACCACTCAGTTTATAACTGAATAGTGAATATGAACTTGAAACTAATTCTTAACATATCTATAAAATCTAAGTTGCTGTGACAGATTTCTGTGCTCAGTCTTTACTGAAGACACTTATGCTTCATGGATGCATGCTCCTAGGTTACAAGAATTTATTTAAAACAAACAAACTAGACCAAGCATACATGCCCTCTGCTCCTACAGGAAAGGCCTCTTCCCAGGTCAAATTCCAATGCACTCTTCAGGGTGGATTATGTTTAAGATTTGAGCTTAAGACTCCTACCTTGTCAGGCTACCTACTCTCTATCTGCCCTGGGAAAATTCTCTCAGAGCTCTTCCCTGTACCTGACTCGTGCCAGGGTGCTTTTCTGGTTCTGAACTCCCCAGCTGGTAGACCTTCAATGGAGTAGATCAAGTTTCCTGATTGGGACTGTGTGTTACTGTAGGGACTTCTGCTCCTAATATTTCAGGATGGCATTACATCACTGTTGCTAAATTAAACAGCTCTAAACTATCCTCTTAGAACCCAGAGTTCCCCTCTTAAAAAAAACTGGTATTCAGACTAATAACTATCCCAGCAACAACTATGTATTAGCTCAAACTTAGTTATTTGGAATTTTGCTTTACACAGCTAAAAGCACTTTGGAGCAACATAATTTGTATATGTACATGAACTTGCTGTGTATAATATTCGCCTCATGAATATGTGCTAATGATAGCTATAAACTTACTAGGATATAGTAAACAAACACAAACTTCTCTTTTCAACCATTTTAATGCAAAAAATTTTAGATTTAGTATGATATGTGATCTGGGTGATATTAAAATAAGATAAGCCTTCCTATGAGTTATCTCCCACAGCACCCTGTACAGTCCCTGGCATGGTACTTAACAGTTTACTAACTCTCAAAGAAAGTGTTAATAAGCAAATGAATAAATGACTAGTGGCCAATCTAACAGGCAATGGAAAAACAGGTTATTAAGGTTGAAGGCTTCATAATACAACTAGGAGACCTGACTATAGCATACTTTATATAACAACAGGCAAAAGACATCGCATTATAATCTTTTCTACGTGGGTTGTTTTTAAATAACATGACAATAAATTTATAAACTTAGATTTTTTTTTTTTGTCTTTTTTTTGTCTTTTTTGAGACATGGTCTCCCTGTAGCCCCAGCTGTCCTCCTGGAATTCACTATGTAGACCAGGCCGGCCTTGAACTCTCAGATATCCACCTGGCTCTGCCTTCCAAGTGCTGGGATTAAAGGTGTGCGCCACCACACCCGGCCAAATTTAGATGTTTTAAGAAAAATTTTACTCTTAAATGTTTTTGTTGTTGTCATTTTGAGACAGGGTCTCCCTGTAGCACCAGATGACCTGGAACTCGATCAGTAGACCAAGTTGGCCTCAATCTCACAGAGATCCACCTGCCTCTGCCTCCCAAATGCTGGGATTAAAGGTGTGTGCCACTAAGCCTATCAAGACTCTAAGTTTTTTTAAGAATCAGAGTCTTTGACAAAGACTCCTCCCGTTCCCCTCCCATATTCCTTTGGAAGCACAGAAAGGGCCTGGTGATTAAACAGACAGAAAGGATATCACACTAGGAGATGGGTTCTAGTCCTAGCCCTGTCATTAACTGCAGGTCAAGTATTCACTTGTAGCAGCAAATGGAGAGCAATACTTAGTTCACAGTCCTGGGAAACCTGCCTAGGACAAAAGAAGAACTGCTCAGTAGCAGAGTTTGCAGTCCACGAAGTTAGAAAGGTCTGAGACTAATCTTAATAAACTTTGTGGCTTTGCAATGGTCACTTTCCTGAAGTTCAGCATAGAGTCATGCTGTTGTGAATAACACTAAGCTGTGAGAGCCGATGTGAAACGGTATGCACAAGGGGACTGCATAAATTGTAAAGCACTAGGCTGGTTATTGTCATAGCTGAGAAACAGAAAGTTACAGCTCAACTCAGCAAGCATTCATCTAGAGTGGCATGTGCAAGGCACTGGGGTAAGTGACAGAAAATACAAAATTCCACTGCTAAGTAGCTGACTGGCAGAGTTCCAAATAACGAAACAGGGATACACACAGCAAACCAGAGGACTGCTAGACCTGAGTCTTTTCATATAAAAGAATTCAAAGAGGAAATTGGACAGCATAGACTCTATCATATTGTTACCATTCATAGCAGCTTAGTAAGTCTGTTAGTTCAGTGTGGTCAAACAAGTTTTAGAAATTTGGCAACACTGCAACGAGGGATTCAGGGAAAGGAAGTGGAGGAAGAGCTCCAGTCTCTGTGTCTCCTCTCCTCACAAGACACTGCTGAACAAATAAGACACCCTGCCTTTATTGCTAAGACTTGTTTCATCTCCAAGAAGGGGATATGCTATTCTAGATGGTATCTGGCTCTCTTTTCCTGCTTAGAATCCACACACTACAGAGTGAAACTCTCTTCTTTGAAAGAGGACTGTCACTTTAGAAAAGTTCACAGATTTCCTAAAGCAGGAGAAAATTACAGTGAATATATATGTATAATAGCAGGTACTTCAGAATCCTTAAAATAATTTTATAAATACATCTTATAACCAAAGTGAGAAAATTTCACTCCATGGTACTGGTACATGAACTGAAACTTTTCAAGCCATCTTAGCATATGCTATGAGGAAACCACATTTCTGAACTCTCAAGCTGTGTTTTAAAATGCAAGGCAGCTCAAAGCAAGTTCTCTCTTGTTCAGTGTTCTGCATGTAAGGCTGGGAGGCTTCTGCTTCTTTTCTGGGTGCTCCTGCCTGCCAGGCACAGCTGACAGGACAGAGGCCACAGCTGAGAGAACGCACTGCCAAGGTGGAACTCCCCAGACAGATCACAGCAGTGGGACCATGTCAATCCACCGAAGATTTCAGATCTTCAGAGATTTCACGGAAAGTCCTAAAAGAAAAGACAGAATGGTTTGTTTTTCTTTGGAAAGGGGTGGGGTGGGGGCGATGAAACCAGAGAGAAAAAGGAAGAAGGGGGGGCAAGCACAAAGCCAGTTACCACACAACAGTATTTTATTTTATAATCTTTGAGAAGGTAGATGAGGTGATACAGTCACTATCTAATGCTTGTCACCACAACTGTTTCAAAATCTACTAGCTATCCCTCATTCTTTACTAATAAGAATCCAGTTTTTGGTTGTGTCCAAAAACATCCCCAAGCCCCCTTAAACTACATATGACCACGTGACTAAATGTTGGCTACTGAGGTGTTACAGAAAAGTACTATGGGGCATTTGCTTGGCTCTTACAACTTCTAATTCGAAAGAAGGTATGATGGTATTAAAGAGGAAAAAATCTCTTGGAGAGGAAAAATTACATTCTGAGTGAATGAATTTGTTAGAAAATGGAAAATCTAATCCAGCACAGAGCCCAAGCACTGAAGGAAGGGGGGTTCTGGGCAGCATATGTGGGGTAGGTATTTTTATTACATGACTTAAACTGTTTCTGGCCCACATAGATAACTAAGTAAAGTTGCCAAGTGGGCTGGATAGCAAAGTAGTCTGTTACACACACAAGATGTCTACTTCAGGACAGTGATGGCTAACTTGCCTTTGATATAACTGGCACACCTGAGCCATAACATCACCTGGCAAAGTTGGCACTTTTATTGGCAGCCAAATAGCCATGTCAAAGTTTACCAGTGAACATGAGTTCCTGCATCCATCTTACACAGCCACATAACAAAGTTGGCAGGGCATCAGCATGAAGATAGAGAGGCTGGACTCCGGCACTTGTGGTACATACTAGACCTGAACTGCCCCTCTGGATATCTTTTAAACAAATGAGAAATAAACTAGCTTGTTTAAGCCACAGCTGTTTTGAGTTCTGCTGGCCCTGAGTTTGTAGAGTTGGGAGTATTATTCTTACATGTAGAGAAACTTATCTGAAGTGAAATATCTACAAAATTTATTACCAACATTTTAGACAGAAAACTTTGTACTAGGACCACCAAGTAGGAATACAAAAGACATTTGACCTTAAAACACTTGCATTTTCT
>NW_008356473.1:1666298-1668421 GCF_000622305.1 Nannospalax galili | reverse complement strand
TATCTATCTATCTATCTATCTATCTATCTATCTATCTATCTACCTATTTATGCTTTTTGAGACAGGGTCTCCCTGTAGCCCCAGCTGACCTCTAGCTCAGAGACCCACCTGCCTCTGCCTCCCAAGTGTTGGGACTATGTGAACTGTGAACTACACCCTCCCCCTCCCCCTCCCCCTCCTCTTCTTCTTCTTCTTTTTTTGAGATTTTTAATTACGTGTGTGTGAGTGGGTGTGTATAAGTGAGTGCAGGTATGAATATCAAGGTTACAGCTAAACTTACTTGTCAACAGGGCAGGTGCCCTCAGATTTTTACCAGTTGGATCTCTCAAGAGCTAGAGCTACAGGCAATTGTGAGCTGATGCGGGTGCTAGGAATTGAACTCATGTCCTCAGGAAGAGAGATGAGCATCCTTAACCGCTGAAGTGAGTCATCTCTCTAGCCCAACACTTGCATATTTCAAAATAATTTTAATGTCTTCAATTTACATTTAGTTTTTAACCATTTCACTACAGTATGCTGTTTCACTGTTCCTTTTTTAATGTATATATTTTTATTTTGTTTTATGTGTGCCTGCATTTATGTAAGTGCTCCCATGTTGTGCAAGGCCCATGGAGGCCAGAAGAGGGCATCAGATCTCCTGAAACCAGAGTTACAGTCAGCTGTTAGCTGCCATGTGGGTGCTGGGAATCAAACCTGGGTCTGCTATAAGAGCAGACAGTGCTCTTAATTGCTGAGTCATCCCTCCAGCCACATAATGTTCCTTTTTAAATCATTTTTCTCATAGGCAAATAAAGTTAATTTTGTTTTCACACCACATCACACAGCTTTAATTATCATAAAAAAGTGCTCAACATTTTCATTAGGAACAGAGTTAAAAGACAGCATATGATTGAGTTCTAAAGCTTCAGGGAACAGTACAAGTACACTGTTGCAGAAACTATGGACAGCAACAAGTTCTCACTAGGTGCAATCTTTAGCAACTTATAAAGCAAACCTGAGCTTGAAAGGAAATTCCACAATCATGCCACCTCCATGAGCCCTTTTGTCTTCTGCATTTTGAGTTCATACAAACATGCAGGATTAGATAAAAGCAGGGATACATTGAAGCCTAACCTTTAGCACAATGTACAAAGTACTTGAAAGTCAAGAGGAGCACAAGAAAATGCTACAGAGAGACAACATTCACAGACACTCAGCGACCTCATGGCTCTCCAATACAAAAAGTAGTTTTCAACATCCAAAAAGTTTCCTTTTTTTTTTTTTTTTCAAAGACGATTTTATTTGACTTAGGTATGCCTGTGTGTATATGCTGATGTGTGTACAGGTGCCCAAGGAGGCCAGAAAGGCACACTGGTTGCCTGGGATTATAGGAATTTGTTGGGTACTGAGATCTGCACTCTGCTCCTCTGATAGTATTAAGTGCTCTCAACCACTGTACCATCTCTCCAACCCTTCCAATGGGTTTCTCAATTTATCCTTTGATATCTTCAAATTTTCTAGTGAAATTCATGAATTTGAATCCTATTTGTTGCTTCAATTTATGAATGAATATTCTGCCTGAGGGGAAGAGAGCCATGAAATAAGATTAACAGTGTGGTTGCCTATGGTTAGCCTAGTGACTGCTTTCTGTTGACAAGTAAATTTAGCTGTAACCTTGATATTCATACCTACTATTCAATGTTGCTTTCAGGCCAAGAAAGCGGAGAGAAGCACTCCAAAGAAGAAAAAGGGGGAGAAGAAAGCCCTTGAATAATGAATGGGAGATGTGAAGGAGAAGTAAAGGCAAGAGTAATTAGCATTACAAGGTCTAGACAAGGAACTAGAAAAAAGACAGAACAGGGCAATTTTCAAATGTTCATATGAGAGTCCACTGGAGTTTCTTTACAAGGTGTTCCAAAAGCATCCCTCTACTGGGTTCTTCCTCATTTTTCTTTTGTCTTCCAAGGCTGGACTAGTTGGCTGGGAAGAGTGGCTGGATACTCAGGTGAGGGGCCAGTGACCCTGCTTGGCACTCCTTTAATGAATGAGCACAACCGTCTTTAATTCCAGCACTTGGGAGGCAGAGGCAGGTGAATCTCTGAGTTCAAGGCCAGCCTGGTCTACATAGCGAGTTCAAGGAAACC
>NW_008356473.1:1659212-1666253 GCF_000622305.1 Nannospalax galili | reverse complement strand
AAACCATGCCAATGATAAGAATAGGAGGTAGGAATTGGCTATGGTTAGAGTAAAAAGACCCCAAAGAAAAGTAGCCAGTCTCTTGGCTAAAAGTCAAAATGTTCTTAGGCCTGTTAGCAACATACTCTGTTCCAAAGGCCAAAAATGTCAAAAGTTATTTGTGAACTTGTATCTATTAAAAGATTTTAGGGTTACCTCTTCAGAGGGGGAAATGTTGGAGGGGAGGAAGTGGGCATGGATTTGATCAAAACACCTTATATGCATGTATGAAATTCTCAATATAGTTTTTGTAAAAGTTAAAAAAAAAAAAAGAAGAAAAAGGGAAACAAGCTGAGAGAACAGTCAAATGATTTGTTTCTGACTATTTATGGAAGCTCATGTCTGTAACCCCAGCACACAGGAAGCTGAGCAAAAGAATCACTCATGGGTTCAAGGCCAGGCTGGGCTACAAAGTTAGTTCCAGGTCCTGTCAAGGAAAGGAAAGGGGAAGAAGGGAAGCGTTCAGCTCTAATTCATCACTGAGGCCCATTAACACTGAAGTTCTGTAGATAGAAGATATGCAAAGGGCTATACACTGCACTGTTACTATTATGCGCCTAAGAACCATCCTGTTAACTGTTCGTCTCCAAGCAAGCAAGGCAGAACAGAAGCACCCGTGTCGGAGCAGGCTCATCTAGCGGCAACAGGGTTGGTGCTATATGGTCTCTCCCCTACCATACTCTGCTCCTTGAAAACCTCTTGGAATCTCTTCCAGAGACTTCTACAAATTTGTTACTCCCGCTTCCTTTCTGCATAAATGCCCAAATATTTTCTGATTTAACAATTCAAGCTCTGTTGATGTCCAGCAACCCAGAGATTCAGAGCACATTTCCAGCATTTTTTTTTTTTACAGTTTAACAGACTAAGTCAACTTCTGTCACTGGCTCCATAACGCTGAAATGTTTCCTAAGCCTGCACCACACACAGGTACAAGTCCTATGGCAAAATGTTGTATGACTCCTATGTACATTCCCTACCTTCCAATAAATCTGGAATGCAGTTTCAAGGTTGGGTTTACTATGCCCTAACCTCTTTCATCAGCCTCAAGGCTATCCTGCAAAAAAAAAAATCTTCATTGACCATTGTTGGTGTTACCAATCTATTAACTCATTAGATTTTTACTGGATACTATATGCAGAAATGATATCACAACACAAAATTTGCTATAGTTCCAGCTTCAAAAAGCTTACCAACTAGTATAAAAGACAACAAAGCACATGTCTCTAAAAGGTGCACTGAATTCCAACAGGAGCAGTATAAACCAAAAACGGTACAGGGACACCCAGCAGGACCTCTACTAAGTCCAGGGGGGTTCACTAATGCCTCCCAGAAAGAGGATACTTTGAGCACAGACTCACAAAGGGTGTGGTAGTCTATGTGGGAAGTCTTATGTGAGGGAACAATATGTGCTACAATCACACAGACTTCGGAGAATTAAACCCCACCCAATATGGCTGGAAACAGAATGCAAAGCGGGCAGTGCAGAGAGCTAACTCTGGAGAGGCACAAAGGGAAAATGTAAGTCTGGTGGGTAAAATTTAAATTTCTAGAAGGTCGTAGGAAACCACTGTGGGCATTTTGAGCAGCAGAGGAGCATAATACTTATGTTCCAGAACAGCTAGAGAGGTTGCACTGTGAACAGAATAAGGCAAGGTGGGAGGGGCAGGATTCAAAAGAAGGGAGGGACCAGTGAAGAGGCTGTGGTCACAGGAATCCCAGCCTGGGTCACACCACTAGGAATAAAGAGGGTAAGCAGAGGCAGGAAACTTAAAAAAAAATTATTTTATCTTATTTCATTTTATGTGTGTGAGCCTTTGCCTGTACAGTACATAAGTGTACCATGTGTGTGCAGTGCCTGTGGAGGCCAGAAGAGGGTGTCAGATCCCCTGGAACTAGAGTAGGAAACAGTCAGTTGTTAGTTGCCATGTGGGTGCTGGGAACTGAATTCAGGTCCTTCGCAAGAGCAGTCAGTGCTCTTAACCTTTGAGCCATCTCTTCAGCCCCAAGTAACAGAAATCTTAAGCCAACAGACAGTGAATCAACTATCACACAATTCTGGACTGGAATGACCAGGTGTGCACTCCAAGTGAAACTCTTAAGGTCTGCAGAAGAGAGATTATTTGTGGAGAACATCTTCATATTTATTTTGTGAACACAAACAGAAAAAATAATTTATTTCCTAGCTGAGTCTCATGCAGCCCAGGCTGACCTAGAACTTCTGGTTCTCCTTCTTCCACTTCCCAAGTGTTAGGATTACAGATGCTCACACCATGCCTAGCTGGTGCCGAGAACTGAACTCAGGGCATGGGGCATGCCAAGCAAGTTCTCTATCACTGTGCTATTGCACCAGCACGTAAATAACTTGTTCTATAAAGTAGGACATGACATGCCTCAGTTTAATTAACTATTTCTTTTATAAAGAATACTTTTGGGGCCAGAGAGATGACTCAGTTAAGGACACTGGCTGTTTTTGCAGAAGACCAGGGTTCAAATCCAAGCACCCACATGGCAGCTAACAAGTGCCTGTAACTCCAGTTCCAGGGGATTTTGAAGCCTCTTCTGACCTCCTTGGGCACTGCACCACACAGATGCACTTACAAATATGCAGGCAGTGCACGCATACACACAAATAAAATAAAAATAAAAATAAAAAAAATAATAAAATAAAATAAACCAAAATTTTTTTTTAAAAGAACACTTTTGGGTACTGCATTATGAAAGACAGTCTCAGGTTCAGATAATGCTTCTAAAACTGGCAGTTGAGTTACTTACTTACTGGAAAGGCAGAAGTTCCTAAAGGACTGTGTTCCACCTTCAGTACTGTCAGATGTAACAGAGAGCGAAGGAAAATCCTAAGAACAGCACCCCGAAGAGAGTTCATGGGATCTATTCCCACGTACTTCCAGTTTCCCACCAGCTTTAATAGAGATTGCTGCTCAGTTTGGGGGAGGAGTGAAACAAGTATAGGAAGTCAAGTCTCACTGTCTGTCCAGAAATCAAGAAAGTACTCTAAGATGTGTGATTGCAGGAATATTTCTACCCTTCCTTACAAAACCTAAATGTAATAGAGAACAGGGGAGGTGAAAGGGTCCTAGGACCGAATCAAGACTAAAACAGCTGGGAGCTCAATGCTGTGCTACATTGAATCACCACCTCAACAGGGACAAGCAAAGAGGAAGGTCTTGCCTCCGCTATCTCTTCTTACAATAAATCATCATTCATCTGCTTAGTGATAAACAGTAGAACCCACACAGTCTTGTAAGTGCACTGTCTTTCCAGCCACTGGTGCCCGCTGCTGCAATGAAAGGGTGTTTGCCTGACATAAGGCAAACACCAGCCCCTACTGTCACATGCTGACAACAGAAGAGGCTCTAAATTACCAAGCCCTTCTGGAGCCATGCTTCTGCAGGGACTGACTACTCCCTCACCGCCCATTCATGCCTGCAGGTAGGTATCGAGCACTCCAAGTATAAAATGCTGCTGATAGATGCTGTGGATATACCTGTAACTAAAATAGGCATGGCGTTTGCAGTAATGGCAACTGCAGTCAAGTCGGGAAAGAAAAAGGTAATCATGTACATACATGAAAACTACTACTAAGAAAAAGTACTAGATGAAAACTATAGCCGCATTAAGGTAACAGCAGCAGAAGAAAGTGACCAACCCCGGGGGACAAGTTCCTCAGATGGATGGATGGACAGAGAGATGGACATTTGAGCTGAGATCTGCACAATG
The DNA here is from genome assembly GCF_000622305.1 of Nannospalax galili. NCBI lineage: Eukaryota > Metazoa > Chordata > Mammalia > Rodentia > Spalacidae > Nannospalax > Nannospalax galili. The sequence goes on along the minus strand of NW_008356473.1, from coordinate 1,662,479 downwards.
ACTGGGCGAGAATTCAGAAGCAAAGTTGGGGTTTGTCTAGACAGAGAAAGCAGCATGTGTAAAAGCCCACAGAGGCATAGTTCTAGCTGTGCTTGAGGTCTGACAGCCAGCCAGAACAGATGTAGCTCCTGCAGCAAAGTCGGAAGCATGGCAGAATGGGTGAGGCTGGCACCGGCCAGCTCACTCCAGGCAGCCCTGCTAGCCATAACAAGAGTGCTACCTGCCTTCTAAAACTAGCAAGAATCCATTTTCTTAAGACAGCTTCACAATCAAATGTGCTTGTATGTAGAAAGATTCCCATTAGCAGAGGAATAGAGAGCAGACCAGATAACAGCAGGGAGACGACACAGGAGGTTCTAGTGACTACAGCAGTCTCTGAGACATGCCAGGGGTTTGGACCAGCTGAGACTCAGACGGCACTGCAGGTGAAAAGGCAAGGCCAGATTTGAGGAAAATTGGGTAAGGACAATGAATGGATGCAGAGAAAAAAAGGATAGCCACACCATGGCACGGGTGCATGGGGGAACAGTTACTAAGCTGAGACACACTGGAGAAGCTGTTTTTCTCTGGGAGACAGAGCGTTTAGGGAAAACAAAGAAAGAAAAATAACATGAATTGGAACATGTCAGCATGCACGCTTGTCAGCTATGTGACCTAGGGCAACTTAATCTCCCTAAACTTTATCTAAATTTCTTCATCTAAACATCATGAGAAACAATAGCTCCCAACTTCAGATAAAACCATGGGCTGGGTTAAGAACAGTTAAGACAGCACACGCAATGTTTTATCACAGGGTTCAGCACATACAAAACCCCAATAAATGTGAGCAGTGTGGTGTATATTACTACTTAAAAGGCTAAACCTCCAACTAAAGAATGATACATTAAACACACATTTCCTTCAGATCCTTTCAAAACTTCACAATGCCAGTAAAAGTATTTTTTGAAACATGCCTAGGGGTTGGGGGAGAATCCAATAGGCAACACCTGAGATTTAGCAACCCTTGAAAAGCTGAATCCCAAGCTAGTAGAAGAGTCCAAAACAATCTGATTCACTCATCAAATCCCCCCATAAGGTTCAGAAATGGGTGACATGAAGGACTGTGGACAGAAGATGGGGCTAAGTACAAGATCACTGCACATCTGCTAAGAAAGCCTAAGACACCAGCTCCCCCCTTCAACACTCCCACCCAGCTCTCCCAGCCAAGCAACCGCCCCTTCCTCCTTCCTTTGCAAAAAATTAATTTTTCTCTAGAGAGGGGAAAAAACAAAAGTTTCTGGGCTGGGGGCAGGGAGCCAGCAATGATGAAGGTGGGGATGTGCACTGCTAAGGTGACTAGGCATTTTGATCACCACATCTTCAACACTTTCCTGTTCCTGGCTACAGTTAGGTTTGCTACCTCTAGCCAAGAGATCTGAAGATCTTTCAGTGAGGAATCTACCAAAAATCCCAGTCATTAAGGGCTTCACAGGGAAACTGACTTGCAAGAATATATCAGTCATATACACCTACAGCTTCAGGTTATCTTGGTTTTTTTTTTTTTGAGACAGGGTCTCCCTGTAGCCCCAGCTAGCCTGGAACTCATTATGCAGACCAGGCTGGCCTTGAACTCACAGAGGTCTGCCTCTGCTCCCAAGTGCTGGGATTCAAGGCGTGGGCCACCACACTCAGATCAGATTATCTTGCTTTCAATATGAGTCAAGAATTGAAAACTTTCAATACCTGATATCATAATTCTATTAACATGGCAAAAATCTTTATTTCCATAAAAGGAAAGGATTTTCGCAGATGTAATGAGCGTCCCTGATTAACTGGCTGATTTTAATGGGGTATAGCAAGATGTTTCAGAGGGTAAAGGCATTGCCACCAAGCCTGATCACCTGAGTACAATCCCCAGGGCCCATATGGTAGAAAAAGTAACCGACTCCTCAAGGCGACTTTTGACCTCCACACACCTGTACGCTGTAACACACACACACACACATCAACAAAATAAATGTAGTAAAAAAAATAAATCAAGACATTATGCTGAGTTGGACGAAGGCAAATCAGGTGAGTTCCTTCCTGTGAAAGTGTATATAGGTTAGAGACAAAAGGCAAAAAAATACTCTCCTGCTGCCCTTGAAAAGAAAAAAACAACAACAGTAACAATAAAAATCCACAAAACATTACGAACTGCCTAAAGAGGGAGGCAACCTGTAGGAGTTCTGAGCCTCAGACAGACAGAAGCAAGAAAATTAATTCTGCCAACAATAGAGGAAAATGGAAGGAAATCCCAGTCACAGAGACAGCCCGTGTCCAATACCCTGACTGCAGTATGGTCAGTCCTGGAGGATCCTACCAAAGTATCCCTGGACTCTGTCCTCAGGAACTCTACAGTAGGGATATGTAGTCTACGCTCAAGTTGAGGAATTTGTCACACATCACAGAAAAGACAGAACGGTATGCTAAAAAACTAAACTCTACCCTCTCTAAATAATACTTCAATAAACCAAACTGAAGAAAATATAAGAGCAGAAATAAATGAAAACTTCTACAGTAGGGCTATAAGATAAAATTGGAGCAATCATTTAGAAAATGCAACTAAGAAGTGAGAAATGGAAAAGATACAAAAATGGAATTTTGTAGAAAGCTTCTGAAAGGAAGAAAAGGAAATCGAGAAATAACTCAAAACTTCCACACTAGTTTCCAGTTTTCATGGTATTATCGAATGCCCAGACAGGGATGGCTCAGCGGTTAAGAACACTGGTTGTTCTTGCAGAAGACCCGGGTTTGAATCCCAGCCACCCACATGACAGCTAACAACTGTAACTTCAGTTCCAGGGGATCAGATAGTCTCTTCTGACCTCCACAGGCATTGCATGACATGGGTGCACTTACCTATATGCAGGCTCTACACACATACACATAAAATAAAAAATAAATAAATAAATAAAAATAATGAACAACAACAAACCAGACAAATTTTCAAATATACGAATAGGAATCAAAATGGCCCAGACTTTTTGCAACATCCCTAGAAACTGGAGGCCAATAAAAGTAAAGAAATATTAACAGGGGGCTAGAGAGATGGCTCAGTGGTTAAGAGCACTGGCTGCTCTTGCAGAAGACCCAGGTTCAACTTCCAGCACCGACATGGTGATTAGCAACGGTTCATAACTTTGGTTCCAGGGGAATCCAATGCTCTCTTCTGACCTCTGTGGGCATTGTGTAGGCAGGTACATTTACAATACATTCATAAGTAAAAATAAATTTAAAAATATATAT
>NW_008356473.1:1576830-1659121 GCF_000622305.1 Nannospalax galili | reverse complement strand
AATAGCCCGAGTCCTTAATGGGACACAGCTCCAAATAACTGTTAGATGCTCCTATTGAAGGATCCTGTGTACATCAAAATCCTCTCCATGTGGGGCTGGAGAGATGGCTTAGCAGTTAAGAACACTGGTTGTTCTTGCATAAGAACCCTGGTTCGAATCCCAGCACCCACACGGCAGCTAACAACTGTCCGTAACTCCAGTTCCAGGGTATCCAACAGCCTCTTCTGTCCTCTGCGGGCATTGTACGACACGGGTGCACTTGCCTACATGCAGGCAATACACATAAAATAATAAATAAAATATTTTTTAAAAAGAAATTAACAGAAAGAAATCTCAAAAGGAATTCATTACAGGCAAGATATCAAATAAGTCTGCCATCAGGAAAAGCCTTCTCAGATATGCATCACCCCCTCAAACCTACCTTTTCTGAATTTATTTCCCCTCAAACCTATAAGAGGACAATGTACTTCACTAAAAGGAAATAAAATCAAGAAAGAAAATTGTAGGACATGTGAGAAATAAAAATTCTAAATGGAAAAGATGAGAGAAGCCCTAGGAAGATGGCTGGCAGGGGAAAGGACAGCATCTGCACTATCAGAAGACTCAAGCAGGCTTCTTCCTGAAGACAAAACATAAAAAGTGACTAAACAAAGACAGCCAGGACAGGCCTAGGGTTGGGGCAGTTGTAAGAATATAGAAAACAATGCAAACAGTGTCTCTATTCTCAAGAGAAAGCAAACCTTATATAGGTAAAGAAGGGCAGACAAGACAGGAGGACTTGACTGTGAACACAGTTTACAGACTGGTAATGAATATTTAGTTGGACAGTGATCTACCTGAAACCACAGGTGAGCTGCAAGGGGAGAAGGAAAGGTGAGAGAGCTGCTCGTCTTCCAAGTGGGAGGTGCTCAGAGATGATGCCTACACATTACCAACACCTCCATGTAATTATGTTATCTCAGGTATGGCGGAGAGTCAAAAAGCGCTTCTTTTTGAGAAGATGAGGAGGAGCTTTCACAAAAGCTCTTATTTTTCATAATCACTTGATGGCTCTTGTCCACACGCATGCCTGAAGGGAAGATGACTGCTGTTCATCAGTCCTCGGTCTTCCCCAAGACCCTGACAACAGCTGACTATGCATTTCTACTTTTAGGAGGAGGGGTGAAAGAGGTCTTCTGCCTCCAAAATAATACACATTGGTATCTTTCAGCTCATCTTTAAAAAGTAACTCTTGCAGGGCATGGTGGCACATGCCTTTAATCCTAGCACTCAGGAGACAGAAGCAGGCAGATCTCTATGAGTTCAAGGCCAGCCTGGTCTACGTAGTGAGTTCCAGGACAGCTGGGACTACAGGGAGACCCTGTCTCAAAAAGACCAAAAAAACCAACAACAACAACATCAACAACAAAAAAAACTCCTGTCCTCCTCATTTAATTAAAAAAAAAAAAAAATCCCAGCATTCAGGAGGCAGGGGCAGGTATATTCTGAGATTGAGGCCAGCCTGGTCAACTCAGTGAGTTCTAGGCCAACTGAGATTACAGAAGACCCTGTCTCAAAAAAAACAAAACAAAACCCAACAAAATCAGTAAAAGTTTCCTCTCCCAAGTAACAACAAAATGTTAACCAGTTTGTGGTTTTTGACTGATGAACCCAAGGGGTAGGCTATCAGTTTAGCAAGCCCGCCCGCCTCCCTTCCTCTACCCCTCCTCTATGAAGAAACTATCCCTTCATTCTGCAGGTACACAAGGAGGAAAGGGCAAACTGGTATGGTGCTGCATACCTCTAATCCCAACACTCAGGAAGTTGAATTCAAAGTTAGCTTGGCCCTATCTCAAAAAGCAAAAGGGCAAAAAAGGATACTGTAGTCCTAGTGTTGCTGACCCCAAACGACGAGGCTTCCCTCAGTGACTTAAGCCACTACATCTGTTCTTTGAGGAAGCTGACTTATCCTTGCCATCAAGAGTAGTGCATTATCATGAATGGCCTTGTAACCAACCAGCTCTAACAGAATGTTTTAAAAGATTTTTATAGGCCAGGCGTGGTGGTGCATGCCTTTAATCCCAGCACTCGGGAGGCAGAGGCAGGCGGATCTCTGTGAGTTCAAGGCCAGCCTGGTCTACATAGTGAGTTCCAGGACAGCTGGGGCTACAGGGAGACCCTGTCTCAAAAAGACCAAAAAAAAAAAAAGAAAGATTTTTACATAAAACTGTAAGAGTTTGATTAACACAACCAACTTGTCAATGACGCCTCAATTTCACTATAGTTTCTTTTTTGTATATATTTTATTATTTTTATTTTATGTGTATTTGTGTATTGCCCGCATGTAGGTAAGTGCACCCGTGTCATGCAATGACCGAGGAGGACAGAAGAGGCCGTTGGATCCCCTGGAACCGGAGTTACAGACAGTTGTTAGCTGCCATGTGGGTGCTGGGATTCAAACCCACATCTTTTGCAAGAAAAACCAGTGTTCTTAACCGCTGAGCCATCTCTTCAGCCCCTAGTCTATAATTCCTTATACCTCACATAGAAAATCTATTTTGCAAGCGTTTTTTAATTATTGTTGTCCTTTATTTTTTGAGACACTATCACTACATAGCCCAAACTGTCAGAGTACTGGAACTGTGATTCTCCTGTCTCTGCCTCCCAAATGTTGAGCTAGCATGCTTGACTGACTTACTATGCAAGCTAGCATTCAATATGATACATGGCAGACATTCCATTCTAGGCATACGATCAACTGAAATAGCTACTCATGACCACCAAAGGCATGTGTACTAGAAAGCTAACAGCATCTTGATTCTTAACAGCCAAAAGAATGGAAACTATCCAGTGCCTGTCAATACTGGAATTGAAGTCTGATATACTCAGTGGTATACCAGACAACAAAAAATGGATGTTAAAAAAATACAATGACACGGGTGAATCTCACAGATAAAAACGTTGAACAAGAGGCTAGAGAGATGGCTCAGAGGTTAAGAGCACTGGCTATTCTTGCAAAACATCTGGATCCAAATCCCAGCACCCACATTGCAGTGAACAACCATCTGTAACTCCAGTTCCAGAGAATCCAATTCTCTCTCCTGTCCTCTGAAGGCTCTGCAAGACATGAGTGTACTTACATACATGCAGGTATAACACTCATACACATAAATTTTTTTTTAAAGTTGAACAAATCAAGGTCTGCCTCAATAGTACATAGTATATTTTAGGCTATACTGGACAAAACTAATCTGAAGTAACTGTACTCAGAGTATTGAGCAGCAGGGGGTTCTGAGAGAAGTATTGAGAAACCTCGTAGAACAATGGAGATCTGTGGATCTCCATGGATAACTCAGATACCTTTATCCTGACAAGTCTAGATGCAGTTGTTTGCTGAAAACAGAGACAGGACAGTCCCTTGCTTATAGTCATTATGCTGAACTCACCGCTGAGTCTGAGCAGGCCAAGGGGTCTGGTTTGGTGTAGGCACTGAATTCGTGGGGCTCACTAGCATGGCACTGTAGATATTGGAAGCAACCACAAGTATGCAGAGAAGTATGGGCCCAATGATTGCTCCTTCCAGGCCCAGGTAGTACGCTCCACCAGCCACTGCCAAGCCTGTCAGGTAAGGATGACCACCTCTGCAACAAAGAACACACCAAGTCATGTGTGGCTTTTAACAGATATCAAATTTGGAGTAAATGTGAAACTCCTTTAGCACAATGTTTGTCCTTAATATGTCAGGTTTAATTCCATTTCCAGCCTTCCTTAGATTACTTCAATGCAGAATAAAGAACATAATAATATTGAAATACAAGGATTTTCTAGCCTCCTTTTACAGTGCTAGCAACTAAATAACAAAACCATCACTGTTAACAGGTATTTTGTACCCATTACATGTGGCTTTCTGAAGAAGATTAATGCTGGCTTAAGACTATTTACCTAAATCACCTGCTAGGTTAACTTCCATTATGGACAGTGAGTACAATTAGCATGTGATTCAGTTAGTTATGCTTTTATAAAACAGTAATTATGGTTTTATAAATAACAAGAGTAGTCCTATTCATGGTTTAGACCTCTGGCAACCTTCTAGGCAGTGACAGAAGGCCACATAAGGGAGATATATGTCAACAGCCCAAGACTTTTATTTCACAAGAGTCATAACTGCAGCTTATCACGGCATCATTTACACAGCCAGAATGGAGAGAGAGAGAGATTATAGCAGCACAGCATACAGATAAGACGTAATTATTGACGTAAGCAGGATGAAGAAATAAGCCATGTTCCACTTGTTTCTAGTTTTAAATAACACAGATGAATGGAACATTTTAATGAGGGTAAATAAATATGCGGGAAGGATGTTTTATAATACATTACAGTTTAATAACTAACACTGTGGTGAGCCAGTCTTCAGGAAGTAAACATATGACATTCATAATTTACTTCTCTTCCTTTTTCCAAAAAGGTTACAACAGTAGTCCATACATGTCTAATTTTTTCCTTAAATAAAACATTTGAAGAAAAGTTCTATTAAAAAATTCTTAAAGCTTAAAAAAGTATGGGGGCTTTTTTTGCCTAGCACATGATGCATGCCTTTAATCCGAGCACTGAGAAGGCAAAGGCAAATGCATCTCTATGAGATCAAAGCCAGCCTGTCTACACAGCGATTTCCAGGCCAGCTGGGACTACATACTGAGACCCTGTCTCAAAAAACAAAAAATGAAACAAAAACAAAAAATAAAAAAGTGGGGGAGGGGGCTTTTCAGTAAAAGATTAATTAAAAATATAATTTATACTGACCTTTTCATTTCCTAACTACAGTGATTCAATAAAGTATTTATTATGAGAAAATCACATATAAATCTTAAATTCTAACTATAACCCTTAATAAAAAAATTTTTTTTGAGACAGGGTCTCCCTGTATGTAGACCAGGTTAGTCTTGATCTTAGAGAGATCCACCTGGCTCTGCCTCCCAAGTGCTGCGATAAAAGGGGTGTACCACCACACCACACTCAGCTAAAGTAAAGTCTAAATAAATAAAAGTACATAAATATAAATCACATTCGTATTCCCACTGTCTAAACTTCAATTATTAAACATCAATTTGGGGGCTGGAGAGATGGCTCTGCAGTTAAGAGCACTGGCTGCTCCTGCAGAGGACCTAGGTTCTGTTCCCAGCCTATATGATAGTTAACAACCATCCACAGCTCGTTTCATGGGATTCAATGCCTCTCTTCTGTTCTCCATAGGCACTGCACACATGCAGTACACTTACGTACATTCAGGCAAAAAATTCATACACAAAATAAAAATAATACAAAAGAAACAAAAAACAAAATGAAAGCAAACAAACAAAAAAATATCCGTTGGCCACATTACTGGGGCTTTTTTGGTTGGTTGGTTGGTTTGTAGGCAGGCAGGGTCTCCTGTGGCCCATCCTGGCCTCCGACTTAATATGACGTCAAGGACAACCCTGATCTTCCTGACTCCACCTCCTGAATACTGGGATTACAGGTATGAATCGTTTTGCCCAGTTGGTTTATGTGGTGCTAAGGGTCAAACCCAGGACTTCATGCATGCTAGGCAAGCACTCTGCCAACTAAGCTACATCTGAGTCAAGTGTTTTTGCTTCTGTATTATTTGTGAAATAGGTTCTCACTATGTAATCCTGGTTGGCCTGGAACCTGTTGTGTAGATACATCTTTGAACTTTCAGTGATCTTCCTGCCTATGCTTCTCAAGTGCTAAGATCACAGGTATGTACCACCAGACATGGCTTTATTTTTATTTTTTTAAGATTTAGTTTGTGTGTGTGTGTTTGTATGAATGTATGCCATGGGTACGTAGGAGCCCTTAGAGGCCAGAAGGATTCTGGTTCCTCTGGAACTAGAGTTACAGGTTTTGAGTTGTGAGGTCCTGGGGTCCTCTGCAAGAATAGCAAGTGCACTTAGCCATGGAGTCATCTCTTCAGCCCCAGGGTTGTTTTTTTTTTTTCTTTAATATTTATTTGTTTATTATTTTTATGTGTATGAGTGTATTGCCTGCAGGTATGTAAGTGCACCCCTATCATGCAATGCCCTCAGAGGTCAGAAGAGAGCATCAGATCTCCCTGGAACTGAGTTACAGATGGTTGTTAGACAACATGTGGGTGCTGGGATTTGAACCTAGGTCCTCTACAAGAGCAGTCAGTGCTTTTAACCATTGAGCCATCTCTCCAGAGCTTTGTTTTGTTTTTAATGTTGAGATAGGATCTTGCTATGTAGCTCTGCTAGGCCGCCCACTTGCAATCCTCCTAACTCAGTCTCCTAAATATTGGGATCACAGACCATAGGTAACAATTTTTGGCAATTTTACTTTTCTCTCTCAAGTTTTAGGCATATAAATTCCTTTGTAGGATGAAACAGGAAGTTGCTTATTTTATTTTGCTCTGATTCACTGAGGATGCTTAGCTGTTCTACACTGTTTTCTACTTTCAATTTACTTGAAAAGAATCAAGGTGCCACATAACTTTTACAAAATTTAAATTACTGAGGACTACTACTTCTAGAAATCATAACCCTGTCTACTGTTTACCTTCAGTTTACTGACAGAACATTGAATGAAGCCAGGTATGAGCCCCACCTCCAATTCCAGCTCTTAGGAAGCAGAGACAGGAGAATTTCAAGTTGGCAGTCTGCCTGTGCTGCACACATTCACATTCTACAATTTAAGTATCAGATGGAAATCTACCTGAGTGGAATATAGATTCTAATAAACACTGTCAATATGGATATATGCCTGAGTGGCAACTGGGTACTTAATGTAATTTCTTTCAAAAGCTACAAAAAATAGGTATTTATCACACCTATGGTCAAGGTTTTGATTCAGGTTCAGGTTTAACCTGTGCTCATCACTGAACCGTGGTACCTGAAGAGAGCACTACTGGCCAGACATTAGCAGCTGCTGAGATTTTTTTTTACATGGAAATCTACACACATACAATCTCATCACTGTTTTCTCCAAAAGTAAAGGTGTACTGAAATGACCACTAACTCTTTACTGTGATGAAAATAATTTATGTATACCTGCTAATATTTCTTTTCTAGATAAAATGTCATAAAATCAAAACAAAATCATGCATAATTTTTTCTTAACCTGGGGTCTTAAGTCATAAATACTTACAAAATAACAAACTATCATACTTTATGAACAATGTATACCAAATTTCACTATATCAAAGGAATCACACAAAAGGCTGCCTTAATGAAATATTCTGCCTCTAGTTCTTGTCCCCAAACCCCTCCCAAAGCAAAATAGTTTTAAAAAAGCAATAAAAATGCTCTATGTTCACCAGGAACTTCAGAATACATACCCTGATATATCAGAGTAGATTGCAGTGTCTACAAAGTATGTTGGCAAGAGATGAAAGACCAGCAGTAAGACGGCCTTGCATCCTAAACCTTGTGTCAGCCACAGGTCCAGAACTGCAGGTACTGCTGCCCAGTATGTTCCCAGAAACGGCACCGCTCCAAGGATTGCTGCTAAAGCTAATAAAAGAGGGGAAGAAAAGAAACTCACTGTCATCAGCAAAACAGTAACAGGAGAAAAGAACCCAACTGCTACTTCCTCCTACCTAAAAATATCCATCCCTACCCCAACAAGCACACAAATGGAAACTTAGTTTTAGAGGACTGATATAACTTGACTGAATCTTCTAAACTTCAAAGTTATTGTTGAAAACCTTCATAAGAAGTGCATATGCTTCATGGGTCTATTAAGTGTAAAATCCTATTGTCAGAGCTGGAGAGATGGCTCAACGGTTGAGAGCACTGACTGCTCTTGCAGAGGACCTGGGTTTGATTCCCAGCACCCACATGGCAGCTACAAACCATCCTTAACTCCAGTTCCAGGGGAATCCGAAGCCCTCTTCTGACCTCCATGACACTGCACGACATGGGTGCACTAACATACCATGCAGGCAATACACTCATACACATAAAATAAATATAATAACTATTTGTTTAAGATCCTATTGTCCTGTAGCTTTATTCAGTCCTATAACTACAGAACATTTTCCAGACTTTCCTGACCCCAAAGCCAAATCAAAAATTAATTTCTAAATCTCAGATATGAATGCATATTCTTTACTTTGCTGCTCATAAAATTAAATGTAACTATCAGTAAACAGAAACCTTGTAAGCGGAAGTCCCTTACTTCAAGCTCACCCAGTTCCAGAGCAGTACATCTAAGCACTCTCCCTCCACTGGGCTCCCTTCTGACTAAGAGTCAGGAAGATGCCAACTCTTGCTCTGGTCCAACCATTAACTATGTGGGTGACCTTGAAAAACATTGGTTTCTCATCTATACAGCAACAGCCTACCTGACTGCCTGCTTGCCTCAAAGGAGGATTATACAAGAATAACTCCATGTGTTCTCGGGGTGCTTGCATATCAGAGTGGGCATACTAGATAGCTAAGTGGGAAAGAACATGAATGAACTTGGGAATGCAAAGAAGGGGCAACAGATGAAGCAGCAGAGAGAGGGCAGAGGGGAATGTGGAAGGCAGGGATATTCAGGGATACAAGCAATGACAGAAATAAGAAATAGAAGGAGAGGGGCAGAAACAATGAAGGGGAAAATCCAAGCTGCTCATCTGCTCGTCTGGTCCTGTTGAATGAGGGTGCTGCTGTCAGAACAGTCACAGCAGATGCAGGCTTCACTTATATCTCTCAGCACACTCATCTGCCCTGGACGGCATGCCTCATAGGGACAAAGCTATTAGACAGCACACTGCTCCCTGCTAATTAGCTCAGCTCATTTATTGAGTGCCAATTATGTGCCAAGTGTTATGCTACATGCCAAGACATTTACTCACTCAACAAACACCTATGCTTTACTTTCTCTGTGCTGAGTATGGTTCCAGCTACTGGAGCTACAGAAAAACTCACTGTAAACATGCTAATCTAGAGTAGATCTCAAGCCACAAGGTCTAACTTAACTAGATGGAAAGGATGTGTGGATATGCTTGTTACCTGATGGTATGAAGACAATATTGATGCCAAATATAGTGTGAGTCAGCCAGGTGTACAATCCATAGAAGCCAGCCATTTTGAGGGAAGCATCAAACACCCCTCTAGAAGGCCCAAAGAGAAAAAGAAAGGTCAATAAAGCCAGCATTGTATTATGGGTCAGAAAAATTAACACCTCTAGGTTTCTAGCCACTTCATTCCAAATTTGACAATTGCTCCCATTTTTCTTGCTATTTACTTTTATTGCAAAGAAATACTAAAATTTTATTTTAAAACAGTTAAATATGTCTACTAGTTAAAGATGCTCTTTAAATTTCTCTGATATAAGGATAACCAAAACAAAGCATTTTATCATACCTTATTCACTGAAACAATTCATCAACTTTCTACTTTTTGTTTGTGTGGCAATATAGAATCAAACTTAGGGCCTTATGCATGCTCGGCAAGCACTCTATTAACTGAGCCACATTCTTAGCCCTAAACCTTCCATTTCTAAAGCAGGTATTTCATAATCATCATTTTTCATAAGTGTAAATACCATGTGTCTGATGAAAGAATTAAATTCTATGAAATCCAGGCTTCATTCAGCTCACTTTTTAAGAAAGAACAATGAGTTTAGGACTATAGCTCAAAAAAGGTCCTGGGTTCAATCCCAGAAGGGGAGTGGGATGGGGGGTTAAGAGGAACAAGGGGGAAAGGACTGACGGGGAGAGGGAGAGGGGAAAGGAAGAATAAGAAGGAGGGGAGGGGAGGGAGAGAGAGGAAGAGGGAAGGAGAGGTGATAGGGGAAGGGAGAGAGGGCAAAGAGGAAGAAGAGAGAGGGGACAGATGGGAAAGGGGGAGAGGGAGAGGGAGGTGTGGACAGTCTAAATTATACTTCAATTTTTCTTCTTTTGTTAAAATTTTCATACATTTGCTTATGCAATCAAGACTACAAAGCAACTTTTCCTACAAAGGTATCAAATGACGCAAGTCATTTGGGGAGTATACATGACTTAAGAACAAAACTTTTTAACTCCAGAGTAAAACCACAGGAAAACATAAGGAGTAAAAACAGAAAAATATTCAGTGATGAATGGGCAATATAGTACATGAAGATCTCTAACACCAGGCACTTTGTTTCTGCTTTTCTGTTGCAAGATTAGCAAGGCAGCACAGTGGGGAGAAGACGGGTAGCCAGCCTTAAGTAATTGTAAGGTACCACCGAATTACAAAAACCAGGACTCTGTAGGGGCAAATATTCACAAAATGGCAAAATTGTGATTGGAAAGGTAAAGACTATGGCAGCAAGAGTGACTGCACACAAAAGAAAGCTCGAGCTTTCAGCCAAGATTCCTAACGGGAACACACTCCAAGAGCACAGTCTAGCCCAGAGTCTGGGACTCTGTCATTCAATGGGGTTCTGAGACACAGATTTGGTGACTGAATGGCTCCCCAACTGTGAAATCTTTGCCACCCTGACCTATGGTTCTCAATCAAGAATGTCTTATAGGTGTCATGTGACTCTTCCAACAAGGACCCATATTAAAATATACTAAAAACACAGAAAGGAGAGGAGGCAGCCCATAGGGAACAAAGGAACCAAGAGAAGAAGCCTAGGAAAAAGAGGGCAAGAAAAGGACAACAGTGTGACAGAGAACTGGATAAGGGGATAAACACAGGGAGAAAGCTCAGCCTGGTCAATGCCAAGTTAAAAGAATGATAACACCTGGGAGGGAGCCAAAACAAAGAGCCAGGGCTTAGCAGAAGTGAGGCACAGCAGTGTTTACAGGAAGGGAAGAGATGTCCTTGAGGGGCAAGCCTGGAGATGATGGGGCTATAGGCTGTGTTCTCAAGACCTAAGGAGAAAGACAGCCAGAGAAGGAAGGAAATCGTCTCTGCAGTAGGAGAAAAATCACCAGAGAGAAGCAGCCCCAGAGACTAAGAGAAGAGGAAGTTGAAGAGAAGAGAATAATTTTATCAACTGCTAGGGTGAGGGGAGGGTCACAGAATCCTCTCAGGGAGAGGCCAAGGTGAAAAGACATGGACATGGCACTTGCATTACCCTACAGTGCTTAGAAGTCTACAGGGACGAACAAGATGGCACCAAAGGTGTAGCAGAATATCGTAACTGAGCCATCCCTGCTGGTAGTCAGAGAACCAAAGTCATTTCTAGGAATGAGTACAGCCTCCTCTCTTCTGCCTTTGGGAACAGTGCTGTGATTGTCTCATTAAGACAAGTTTTAATTAACTTTGTGGCCCCTATGTACCCACACTACATACTGTCTGTGGTTACCAAGCATATTTGTGCAAGCCACTAAGGGCTGAAATGAGGACCCAGATATTTACCCACTGGACAGCCTAGCTCCAGATCAGTACATAAGCTTTAGGAAACAGTACAGCAACATCCTATAACAATTTAGAGGAGACAGACTTTTAAAGCCCTCAAATACCTAGCAGTTTTCTTCTCTTTCTTGTTTATTGTCTTCAATTACAGTTTGCAAATAATTTTAAGGGAGCAATTCAGTATATTCTAACCTAAGTTACATAAGTACCAGTACCTTTAAAACATCCATCACTCCCAAAACTTTACTTATGCTCTTTTCAATCGATCCTCATCTGACCACTAACCACCACTACAGATGCTTTTGCCTCATCTACATTTTCACAAAAGAGGAACATATTATATAGTACTTTTTAAATAGTGGCATATATGAAAAATATTTATTATAATCATTTTTAGTGTTTGGATCAGGAGTGTTAAATACACCCCTACTGGCACATGCCTAAACTTCATCCACTCTGTTGAGTCTATGAATAATTCTTAATTTGCTTATCTAGTCATCAGTTAAAGGGCATTTAAACTGCTTCCAGTTTTGAGGGCATTATGAAGAATCCTGTTATAAACATTCAAGTGCAAGTCTTTCTGTGACTATATACCGTCACATTAAATGCACAGGAAATGAAATATTGGGCGCTTTGCCATTTATTTACCTTTATTAGAAGCACTTAGTAATTTTCTGATCTCTTAAGCAGAAAACATTATAGTACACAACATAAACCCAGAAGTCAGGACCTTGTATCTCCTCAAGGTAGGAAGTTCTACCTCACAGTTCTGTTAAGTCCATACTGGCAAAATGAGCAATCCAATTCACAAAAAAACCCCTGGCAACTGACCCAGCACACAAAGGTACTCAATACACGGCAGTTCTGTTAACTAGTGGTATGGATTGCACAAAATGTCAATATACCAAAATTATTAAGATTATGTGTAAACTTTAACATAGTTTAAGATGATAGATGCGCACATGTGTGAAGAACAGAGGTCTGTGTTACTAGATTGCTCTCCAGGGGTTGACTGACACAGGATATCTTCCTCATCTCTTCAACTGATTTTTTGAGAGAGGGTTTCTCACTGAAACTGGAGCTCACCAAGTGGCTAGACTGGCTGGCAAACAAGCCCCAGTGCTCTCTTGTCTCTGTCTCCCCAGCACTGGGATCAGTGTGCCACTGTGCTTGTTTTTGAATATGGGTGCTAGACTCTGAACTTTCTCCACTAAGCTATCTCCACAGCCCACGTTACATTAAGCATCTCAAAATTTATAGAGCCGGGCGTGGTGGTGCACGCCTTTAATCCCAGCACTCGGGAGGCAGAGGCAGGTGGATCTCTGTGAGTTTGAGGCCAGCCTGGTCTCCATGGTGAAACCAGGACAGCTGGGGCTACAGGGAGACCCTGTCTCAAAAAGACCAAAAAAATAAAATAAAATTTATAGAAAAGAGTTGACTGGAGAGTAAGGAAAACAGACATAAGGACAGAAGCAGAGCTCAGGCAGAAAGAGCTACAAAAACTAGTGTTGGCCTTGGAGCTGAAGGAAGGGGGCATGAGTCAGAGATTGAAGGTAGACTCTACAAACTAGAAAAGAAAGCTCCTCCCCCCCATATTCCAGAAAGACCACAACCCTGATGACATCTTCATTTTAGCACTTCTGAGCTCTCAAACTAGAAGATAGTATGTGTTGTTTAAAATATTAAGTTTATGGGGGCTGGAGAGATGGCTTAGCGGTTAAGAACCCTTAACTGTTCTTCCAGAGGACCCAGGTTCAATTCCTAGTACCCACATGGTGCTTAACAACCATTTATAACTGCAGTTCCAAGGGATCCAACACCCTCTCTGGCCTCTGTGGGCACTGCACACACGTGGCACACTTTCATACATGCAGGCAATACACTCATACACATAAACTAAAATAAATCAAATATAAAAAATAAAATATTAAGTTTATGATATTTGTTAGAGCATCAATAGGAAACAAATACAACTGTATTTATTTGAATTGTAAAGTACAGGTTATATGAGTAATAACCTATTATATTGAGCATAAAATCATTCATCTCTCAGGGTCTTTGAAACCTAAAATTCAGAGGCTAGAGGTTAAAATTCAGAGGCTCAGCATCAGAACACTCACCTGGCATATGTTTAACAAACAAACAAATAAACAAACAAACAAACAACTGCATCTACAGTTAAACTACTGCAATATCCCACCAATGACCAGAATCATAATCCAGTGAAACAGAAGGTAAAGTCTAAAACTAAAACAGCATATGGATTTTTAATATCTGATAGAGCATATATTTATACATTTCAAATCCCAGGAGATGTAGCTGAATAGTGGAGGTCTTGCTTAGCATATGCATGGACCTCAGTTCCATACCAGCACACAGACCAACACACACACACACACAGACCAAAAAAATATAAAAAAAATAAATGAAAGACTACTGGTAATAGTTTATTCTCCTAGTCAAAATTTTATTTGGTATGTGACTAATAAACTAGCATTATGCATGATATCAAGTTTAAATGGGCTGGTAGAAATTAATCATTACAAGAATATTCCTTACAGAGCTGGAGCGATGACTCAGTGGTCAAGAGCACTGGTTGCCTTACAGAGGATCTGAGTTCAATTTCTAGCACCTACATGGAGGCTAACAACCATCCATAACTCCAGTTCCAGTGGAATCAACGCTGCCTTCTTACCTTCACCAGGATTGCACAATACATGTGCACTTACATGCAGTCGATATATTCATACACATAAAATAGAAATAAAATATTTCTTACATGAAAGATCATTCCTTACATGACAGATCATGTTGTTCAGTCTTTGGTGTCAATTAATCTATACCTTTTTGGATAGTAAAATGCAGTGTGTACATCCATCCCTGTCTCACTATGAAGGAAAAACATTGATGCATACCATCACATCACTTGTAAAGTTCACAGCAGACTCAGCCTTGTGGCATTTCTTAAGTGCAACTGTGTTATCACTGCGCTATGTGAAGCCATAGGGCCAACAGGCATTACCCTTCTTCACTGTCAGCACTATGACCAAGCACCTAGAGTAGAGGGTCAAAGAAAGCCTACGTCACCACTCTGATGATCATATACCACACAGTTTTCCTTCAGCCTTGGCTCTCTTTTGGGGGGGGGGGTTGGAGGAATATTTGCTTGTGTTCAGTCTTCAGGGATCTATCTTTCTCCACTGATTTCTCAAATGTTAAGGACAGCTGTTCTTCAAGCATATCTCTAAGCTCTCCTAGCACTTGGTAATTGACAAGAATCAAACTCAAAACTCAGAAGATATTGGAATCTTTACCTGCCATCTTTTAGCTGGTTGGCTACCAACAAAAGAAACTGACATCAGCTACTGAGCTGACAAGAATACTTCTTCACTCAGACTTACAAATGACACTGGCCCCACACATGTGGACTGCCCCAGCTCAGGCCTCTCTACCAAAGGGCAGGCCATATGCTTCAGGACAGCCATGCCCCATGTAAGTGAGGCTCTCTGTGGGATAAAAGTCCTAAGCATTGTGCACAATCGGCTTTTCCTCTGCTCTTTTGTTTTATCCAAATAAATCTTTTCTCTTTTTTTTTGGTCTTTTTTGAGACAGGGTCTCCCTGTAGCCCCAGCTGTCCTAGAACAGGCCAGCCTTGAACTCATGGAGATCCACCTGCCTCTGCTTCCCGAATGCTGGGATTAAAGGCGTGCATCACCATGCCCGGCCTCCAAATAAATCTTATTGAGTATTTGCACTGGATGGCATTAAACTTATATTCTGTTGGGTGTGGTGACACATGGCTTCAATTCCAGTACTCAGGTGGGGAGAGGCAGGTGAATCTCTCTGAGTTCAAGGTCACCCTGATTTACATAGTGAATTCCAGGCCAGCGAGGGCTAGACAGTTAGACCCTGTCTCAAAGAAAAAAAGAAGCCTCTTTGACACAACTATGTATCATCTATAAGCCCCCTCCCTTTCCTAACCAATGAAAACATTCTAGTTATTTTTCTAAACTGAATAAAAACAAACGAGTAAGTCTTTGTGTTTCATTTCACAAAAAGCAAGCTGGCTGAACAAAGTGTGGATGCCAAGGATGAGAAACCACACAGTATCGCAGACCACAGACAAGTAGGAAGCACGTGTCTAAGGGAGAAAAGGGACAGAGGAAAGGAGTCTCATCCACAAGCACATCTGCCTACTCAGCATTTCTGTACACCAGTTCCATCCTTGTTCCTTTCCAAAGGTCAAACAGGAAGGCACCACACTACCATTCCCCCAAGAATAAACAGATGCCGACTACTTAAGAGTACTGGGTCCTCACTGCAATACAGTGTGCCTCAGGTGGAAAGTGAGCTAGCAGAGAGACAGTAAGTGTCTAGAGACACAACACGTAACACTCTCAGGAAAGTACCCTTAGCTCCCTTGATCATAAATTTCCCACTGTTTCTTCCAATTCAGATACCGTGAAACAAGAAAATTCAGTTTCAGCAAATTGAAGATTTAGGTCAACCCATTTGGCCATTAATGTATTTCTTTTTAAATTAATGTAGATAACAATTGTTTTAAAGATGCAATGCTATTATACATTTAATAAACTACAGGATCAACATAAATTTTAGAGGTACTAGTAACCACAAACTCCCTGTCCATGGTTTATTGCAGTATAAATGGTCATGGTCTGACAGTGAGCGCCCAGACTCTGAGTATGCACCGGTATACCTAACCTCTCCTACGTGACACTGCTCACTCTCCTGGTTCTTCTGCCTCAGAGACCAGTTCCACACGTAAGACATACAGAACTCTGGTCAACAACAGATTTCCAGTGTAAGAGACAAGGTCATACTGTGCACTCAGACCTAGATGCTGCTGAGGGGTACGGAGAAGTACAGCTCATACAGGAACCCTTTATCCCCACTGAAAACAGCTGATACCATCTGAAGACTGGCAGTAGAGTAGTGACTCAGCACTTTTCTACTACTGACATACCATTTAATATGTTTTATGTCCTTACACAATACTGACTGATCATGAATGACTAATGCTTCAAAAAAGATGTTAAAGGGTTTCAAGTACATACACAAACAGTAAACATCTGTATCTCAAACTTTTTTACTGTAAGACCACTAAAATAAATATAACAATTTTTTAAAGCATCATAACAAGAAACCAAATACAAGACAAAGGTTTTTAAGGCTATTTTCCTTGGTAACTTAATAAACATTCAAATATAACAATAAATATTCAAATATGTTAGACCAATCATTAGCCAAGTTGGCCAAGAAGCATTTACTTACTGTCTTGGTTACTATTTAAGAACTCCAGCTAATTTAATTTTCCCAAATATGCATAAGAGATTCTGACTCTTTAATGTTAGAACATCTCAAATATATTTTCCATTTTTGTTTTTTGGAGACAAGTTCTCACTATGCAACCCAGACTAGCCTTAAATACACTATACAGTCCAAGCTGGTCTAGAACTCATAGTGAGCCTCCTGCCTCAGTCTCCCAAGTACAAGGATTACAGGCATGTGTGATTATACCCATATTAAAATATATACATATTTTGAGGGAGGGTCTCACTATGTAGTCCTGGGTGGCCTGGAACTCACTATATAGACCAAACTGGCCTTGAACTCAGAGATCCACCTGCCTCTGCCTCTGCCTCTGTCTCCCAAGTGCTGGGATTAAAGGTGTGTGCCACCACACAGGGTAAAAATACTTTCAAAATAGCTTTAAACTCCTTATTGCATATTTTACTTTAAAGGAGTATTATTACACCCTTGAATTCCTAAGAATTTCTTTCAGTGAATAATGCATTCAACACTGATTTACTTCAAGAACAACACTGACCTTTTTTTTGGTCTTTTTGAGACAGGGTCTCCCTGTAGTTGGAATTCACTATTAGACCAGGCTGGCCTTGAACTTACAGAGATCCACCTGCCTCTGCCTCCCAGTGCTGGGATTAAAGGCATGCCCGGCCAACGCTGACTTTTTAAAAATAACCAATATACTTTTAATTCTTCAAAATTAGGGGAAAAGATATAGAACATATACATTTTCCAAATCCAAGTCTTATAGAACACATTCTCACATATGATTTGTCAACAGGATTTCTACCCTCCAGCACTGAAAAGCTGTAATCCCAGCAAGCAAGAGCCATACTTGTGTGCATGCACTCATGTGAAAATATCACACACACTAAATTGCATTGAGGCCGTGACAACATGCAACTTAGTAATGTGCAATATCTCCACCAGAGCAAGCAGAATGGGGGCATCAGGGAGAAGGGTGTGATGTGTACATTCAGGAGACAGCATGCTGCTTAAGGGAGGAAAATGGTTTGGGGATCAAGGATGCATGCCACTAACTCAAATTCATGAAATGAAAACTCAAACAATCACAAATGAACTCAATTTGGAAGAACATGGATTCAGAATTATAAGGAACAGATACTTTTTCTGTCTGGTCATGCAATTAACCCCTAATTTCATCCCATTTTTATTAATGTATCATATAAAATCAACTTAATGATTTCCACATAACTGCAACATTGATGAGTAATGATTTGTTTGTAAAATTGGTCTCACTGATAATTAACAGAATAAATTGAAATTTTCATAACTAATTTGTTTATTCTTCCTCTGAAAATCTTTCTCCACAAAGAAACACATTCCTACTTGAGCACAATCCTCCAGAATGAATTTTTTTTTTTTTTTTTTTTTTTTTGGTCTTTTTGAGACAGGTTCTCCCTGTAGCTCCAAGCCTCCAACTCACAGAGGATTCGCCTGCCTCTGCCTCCCAAGTGCTGGGATTAAAGGCGTGCACCACCATGCCCCCAAGGATGAATGTTTTTACTTAAGCTCTTGCAAGCTGAACTCACTGGTATCCTCCCTACTGAAGACTCTTGAGAGGAATCCATACAAACCTGTATTCATGAAATCTTGACTGTTACCTAGTATAACCTAAAGAACTGATCACTGCAAAAAGCCATCTCAAATTACAACAGAAAAATGACTCATAACCCATTCTCCAGTTGGTACCAGACTCATCAAACTCATCAATCAGCTTTGAGAACTGACAGAATTAGAGTTTTGTTACTAAACTTCTCTTTTCTTTTCCCCTGTACTGGATGATAAAACCCGGCATTTGTAATCCTAGCCCTCAGGAAACAGAGGCAGGAAAATAGTGAGCTCAAAGCCAGCCTGGGCTACACAGCAAGATCCTGTCTCAAAAAAGGAGGAATATATCTTGTATAAAAATAGGCAATTCAATGAGTCAGAAAGTGGTTCCCTCTGAGAAAGCAAATTGTGGAAATTCAAGAAGTAAAATTCAAGAAAAGAAAAGCTGTGTGTGAATACAAGTACCCATGAAGGTCACATTAGGAAAGTGAGGCACTGTTTCTCTTTATGGACAGTACAGATATTTTCCTATACAGTTTGGCCTAAGTTATACCAACTAAAGGATTGCTATCGCCTTTGAAAGGGCTATCTCAATAGCTTTAGCCTATTGAAAAGAGAGAAGGTTGTTTTTCCTTTTGTGGAGAGTATCAGCACAGGATTTTTTAAGCAAATAAAACAAATGATAACTGATTGCTAGAATTTTCATCATCAAATCTAACCAATAAGGATGACAACCAAAAGTCATATAGACTTGGAAAGAATGTCAAAACTATTTCCCTTAAGACAGTCACTTTGAAAGCTGTAATATTAGACAATATTCTTCCAACCTGGATCTTTGTATGGATTGTTCCACATGGACACTCTAGAACACCATACAGGTGGTAACAGTATGTTTTCAAAAGGCCACTTGATATCTAATTCAATCAAGGAGGAAAAGTGCTGGTGAAAGACTCTCCCTGGGCCTTGCTAGTAGTAACTGCAGAGAAAGCCCAGCAACGTTTCCAGAGATGACATATTTTAGGAGTACACATACTTCTGGAATATAACGAAGTGTTTCCACAGATCCACAGCTCGAAGTGGTATTCTCCCTAGCTATTACAGGAATATAGTAGAAAGGTGGCCAGGAGCAGTCAAACAGGATTGTCAAGTCAAACTGAGATATCTGTAGGTTAGTTCCAAACAATGGTATTTTTCTCAAGTATGTGAAAACAGAAATGCCATAGATTCCATGCTCCAACAGAGCTCAAGACCACCTGGCTAACAACTTACTAGAAAGAAGAGTTCTAATAAATAATACCATGGTTTGAGTAGTTAGCCATCCACAAAAATAAGAATGCAGAATCATCTTACTAATAAGCAATGAGACCCAGGGCCAAGGGAGGAGCTCAGAGAAGCCTAAGCTGCAAATGGTCAAAAGCTACCAGAAATAAAGACAAAACAAAAAGGGATCAAGGAGCCAGTGACTTGGAAGAAGCCTAGAGGTATAAAAGTAGACTCTCAGTTGGAAACTAAGTCTGCAGTATATGGAATCCAGAGGCATAAGTTTCTGGCCAGAAACAGTACACAGACTTACAGGTAACTGAACACTCTGTATTTCCAGTAACCAACTAATCCCTGTGGAGGGCACAGGCTGGTCACAGAGGAGAGAGGAAGGAACAAGAAGGCCATCTACCCTCTGCCCAGGTCCAGGCTAGAACTCTAGAGAACAGAGACAGTGGTGAGGGAGGAAAGTACATGTGGTAGAAGAAGGGAGTTCTCCTGAGCAAGTGATATGACAGAAATCAGTTTGTCAAGGAAAAGTCAACCATGTCTTTGTAAATCACAAGCTGCACAGTAGAGTAACAAACTCCTTATAATCTTGTCTTTATTAACATGTGTGCTGCTCATAGGTTCCTATCCAAAGGAGCTAACTCTTGAGAACACCAAAGCCCTTCATTAGATTAGCACTGAATGTTTCTAGAATACTCAAGCAAGAAAACCAACATTTCATGGACAGCAAGTTGTTACCCTACCTGATAGCTTCTTCCACAGACTGGCCAATGATATTGGAAGAAGGGCCTGGCTGAGACAGTGGTGTCAGGCTTATCACCCACTTCACTGGCTTGTAGTACTCATCACTGGAACTTAACAGATAAAACAGTGTGGTCAGGAAAATTATCTGCAAAACAAAGGACAGTTTCTCCTAAAAACTCACATTTGGGAACCTACAGGAAGACATATACCTGCAAATTCAAACAGAACCAAGAAAATGCTTTTGCAGAGATGGGAATGCAATGAGTGCTACCTAGAGGTACATACCAGGGAGAGCACAAAGTTGAGAAGGGCAGTGCCACTGTAAAAGAGGATGGTCAGCAGTGTGGTGACGGTGGTAAACAGCAGGCTCACGTTCCGGCTCATCACAATCCACAGGGACTCCAAGATCTGATGAAGAGCAACAGTTGGGGGTCAGAACTAATCCTCATGCTTTTAATGCAGTGTCTTCCTAACCATGAAAATAAGACCTGATATCTACCTTAAATAGAGAAGCCACCAGAAACATTTATGCTCAATAGTAAAAAATGGCTAAGTAATTACGGCGAATACACTCCAAATAACAGTTCATAGAACCAGGCAGCTATCAGAAACATTTTATTAAATAATATTTTACTGTATTATGTTGTTTTAAAAGTATGATATTTTTAAATATATTTTTATATATTATATAATTAGTAATGTCTATATATGTAGATATAGGTCTACAGAGAAATATATGAGAACACATTCTGTGGTTCTTTTTATTTTGTAGGACCAGCTGCCTAGCCTTCAGCTCAGACTCAGCTACAAAAGTATTATTCCAGTGACTAGGGAAATCACAATGAAAATAACAGGATCACTACCAAAGCCTTTCCCAAGATAGACCATTCTATTGACCTAATGACTTCAGTTGATCAATTACCTATAAGCTTATTAGGACCAGCTACCAAGATCTTATGTGTACATTAAACATGAGCTACAACTAAAGGAAGATGCCACCTGTCTTCATCATATCTCCATGTTTTCATCTATCCCTCTGTCAACTAACACTCCCTTATGATGCCTGTTTTACTCTTTCTCTTAATGCAAAACATGGAGGCAAAATGATTAAATGTGTTCTGTTCCAGTTCTTAAAAGCTCCTATAAACAGTGCTAGGAGGGAAGCAATGCAGCGACTTTACCTCATCTAAAGCTCAGAGGTTTACAATAAAACACTTGGGCATGGCTACAGAGCTAAGGGTTACAGCTGGGACCAGAACCCTAACATTCCATTTTTATTTCAGTGCCCTTTCTAAAAGAGCAGCTCTGTTTGTTGTCAAATGTTCAAATTATACCATCTAATCTATGAAAGGTCTATCCATTCCTTCCCTATCTCAAATGCACCATTTATAAAGGACATTTTGTTGTTCTCAGCATTTCTTGCAAACCTCAGTGCAGTCTTCATACAAGAATTTTGCAGACTGGTTTCATTTACAAAAACTCCTCACATAAAATCTTGAAAATGTTTCGCTATGCCTACAAAAATATGCATGACTAACTCTTTGACCCTGTGGGATAAGGAATGAATGAACAAGGCCACCGACACAAGGAAACAATGCTTTTATTTGTAGTCTGCAAGCTTTCTTTTAGCGTCTGTCATTCTGGAATTTTTAATCAAATATCTTTACATAGTTTCTGAATCACAGAATAGAAAATACCCTGGTACAATTCTTAAGAAATTAACTGAATACACTAACGATAGGCTGGGCATCTCCAAAAACAATCAAGTAAACTTTTTTACTTGAAAGGGGACTAGTCAGAGACATCAGAGAAAAGGAAAGTTCTAGAATGTTAACTAAATCATTATATAGTAGAGTTTTAGTCTTTTATGCCAGGCTTGGAAAGGAGATCAGTAAGGGCAGGAGCAAGAAGAAGAATCAAACAGATTTGTGGAAACAAAATGTATCTCAACTCAAAATTAGAAAATATAAGCCAGAACTGGTGATAAATTAATCCACTGTAGCGACATAACCAAAAGAATGTCAAGAACAGAGTCCCTAGCCATACAATGTAAGCCTAAGTGACACACCCAGACAATTAAATTAAGCCATGTGATCGCAAAGGCAGTTAAGAATGAAGAAGGAGCCTCAGCATCCTCCTGCTTTGTTGGACCCCTTCTTGGAGCCCACTGTCATCAAATTACCTTTTGATCACACATTTGGCTTCCAGTTATCAAGATCTTCTATAGAACCAGTGAAGAAGACTCAAAGGAAACAGCTTAGGAAAGCAGAGAAACAGAACACTACTGGGAAAAAGTAAAAAAAAGGACTGTCTTCTGCAGACAGCACGATTTCTGTCTGCATCAGTCTAGGACGAGCCTAGAGACGTGGGCTACAGCAGCTCCACTGACTTTCCCTGGTTCCTATCTTCCTGATCTAGTCATAGAAGAAGGGAATTGGGTGAGGAGATCTCAAAACACTGTTCCAGCTCTGCCACATTTCTTCTAAATATAATAATAATGAGTCAAGCTGTAATGCCCCTCTCTTAACTGGTTTGGTTGACAACATAACATTAGGCTAAATTCTAAGGCTGTGATAATTCAGAGTCCTCCTGTTCCAAGAAATTAAAACTTAGGAAGACTGGGCATAAAATTAAAAAAGAAGGTAAATATGCTCAGTACCAAAGGAGTTAAAACAGTAACAGCAGGCATCTGAAAGCAGGGAAAACTTCAGTGTGTTCTGAAATACTCTGGGAAAAGCCTAGGAAACAGATAAGCTCTACACTACCTCTGTGCTAAAATATCTGAAAGGAAAATGAAGCAAAGAGAGAAAATGTGTGAAAGCACAGATACAGAGCTCTCCAGAGAATGAAACATCTTTTGGAAGACAATGACATATTATATCAAGAACCTGGTCTCTGAAGCCAAGAACAGAAAAGCTGAATAGAAATGTTAATTGCTGGGGCTGGAGAGATGGCTCAGTGGTTAAGAATACTGGTTGTTCTTGCAGAAGACCAGGGTTCAACTTCCAGCACCCACATCCCAGCTAACAACTGTCCTGAAGCAGGGCAATCATGAATCTAAGTACAGCCTGGGCTAGACAGTGAGACCCTGTCTCAAAAACTAGTTCATTCATTTATTCACATAAAATAAATAAATAAATAAATAAATAAATAAATAAATAAATAAATAAATAAATTAATTAATTAAAAAAATAATTTTTAAAAGTTTAAAGAAAGAAATGTTAATTGCTACTTAATGTTACTGAGTCTGTTACTAAAACAAGAGCAATACTATTGATTCTATAAGAACTTTAGGAGTTAAATCAGAAAATCTGCACAAACTACCTAGCAAAATATGTCATAAAACATTTATATAAAAATCACTCAACAGGACTAGGGAGATGGCTCAGTGGATACAGTGCTTGCTGCACGAGCATGAGGACCAGAGCTTGGGCCCCAGAACCCACGGAGAAGTCAGGCAGCAGTGGTGGCACCTGTGTGAGGAGACAGGAGCACTAAAGGAAACACTCCGAGGAGGAGCACTGGTCCTGACAGGTGAGCTAAGATAGGTGACCTTTACTCATTATCATGTCTACATAAAGAACACTCAATGAACTTGGTACCAGCTAGAACCTTCTACAGAAATTCATAAAGTAACACATTAAGGAAAACCACTGAGTACTTTTTTGTCAGCAAAATTTGAACTCCCCCGTCTAAAAAAAAAGATCATAATTTTAGAAAACTAAATAGGTTGAGGTCGCATCCTTTAAAAAAGTTCTTAAACTTTTTTTTCCTCTGATGAGACAGATGGTCATATATGAAGAAGGTGATTTTTAAATACTGTTTAATAACACTATCAATATTCTGAAGATGTACAGATATGAATGAACCAATATACTGAATAACCAATGTATATTACAAAAGCATGCAAGGGTAAAAAAAAAAATCTTTAGCCAAAAACTGGCCAGCAGACTTTATTATACTTGAGTATAGGAAATTTATTAATAGAATTTCATACTCCACACTGCAACTAACCTTTTAAGAGTACCACACTGAGTTCTGGTACAGTACCAAGAACACCCACAATTAAGAACTCAAAAAGATTCTCTTCTCCAACTAGTCACCTATGGAAGACCTTCCAAAGGACAGGGGAGTGAAGTGAGGTACTCAGCTCATGGCCTCACGGATGAGCCTCCCTCCATGCATCTGAGAATGGATGTCCTTTACCCGCTTCACCAAAATAAACACATCCCAATAGACTGAACAGAAGAGATGACAACCTAAGCATCAAACTTGTTTATAAAAATTCAAAGGCCTAAACTAACTCTGCTAAAGCTCTTACAGAAATAACTTCTCTCTTTTTTTTTTTAATCTTAGAAAACAGTATTTTGTGTGTACAGGTATGGGTGCTGGCATACGTGCACACATGCAGTAGAGGCCAGAAGTCAACATCAGTTGTCCTTCTTAATCACTCTCTACTTCATTTTTTGAAATAGGGTCTCACTAAATCTCCAATTCACCCATTCGGCTAGACTGGCTAGCCAGCAAGGCCCAGGGATCTTCCTGTCTCTACCCTCCAGCACTAGGATTAGACATGTGCTACCACACCCAGCTTTTATACGGATGCTGGGGATCTGAACTCAGGTCCCCATGCTTGTGCAGCAAGCTCTTTTCCAACTGAGCCACTTATTTTCCTAGCTCCAAAAAAAACAAAAGTTATTTTTTAACACAGTAAATGCATGACCTTCTTGTTAACATGAAATATTTAACAGACAAATATGCACTTTGCAATCCTCATACTAAAACTGTAGAGAACCAGTGGGAAGGGATTATCAAAAATGTAAAATAGCTAGCTGGGTGCAGTGTCACATGCCTATAATTTGAATGACTTGGGACTGGGGCAGCAGGAGGATTGCTTGAGGCCATGAGTTCAAAGACAGCTTAAGGAACAAAGCGAGGTTCTATTTCTTAATTAAACAATTAATTAAAGCATAAAATAAAAATTGAAAGATATCAATTTCAGATTCCACTCCAAACTGTGCTAGCACCTCTGGTGAGTGGGAGGCAGGGAGAAGCACAAGTGTAAGGAGACAGATGAAGGAGCTGCAAGAAAAGCCCAGAAGCATCAGAGCACTGAAGGACTTGTCAGAGAGCCACATCTTTACCTTCATCTTCCATATTTGGAAGCCAAAAGATAGTATCTAAAATGGCAAAACAAGAAAGAGCAGCATAAACATCACTTTAAAAATCCTGGGGTAAATAGAAAGGCTGCTTCTGGGATGCACAGCTATTCCTGGAGCCCAACGTGGAGACACAGAGCAAGACTTTTTTTTTAAAGAGTTGATTTTCCGTCATGGTCATGTATCACTTTACTCAACTTAATTTTTTCTTGAATTTAGCAAACCTCAACTTATTCACAAGCAAACTTCTCTAATCTGTGAAAGAAAAGTCACATGCCGAGACACCTCCAAAGTCTGCGCTGGGAATGAAGGGCATCAAGAGACACTCAGCAATGGTCTAAATGCAGGGTGGACAGAGCAGGCCAGAGGGTGGGAAGCTGTCAAGCTACGCCTTTATCTTTACAGCGAGTCTCTCTAAAGTAGGTGGACCCACATTTCCGTATGTCAGGGGCTTCACCAACAGGAAAAAAAGGTCTCTCTCTAAGGGTTGAGTATAGGCTGGTGAGTCTAAGGGATAAGGACATGGATCTAGAGCTCTGAGTCCATAGTGCTGCTCAGATGCTTCAGGATTCAGCATCTCTCTGGTATTCTTCATTTTGGCAAGTACCAGGAGTCAGACCTGAGGACTATGGCTTTCAGACATCTTTCTAATGTTTAAAGTTCTTAAAACCTGCACATGTCACAGTATTAAAAACAAGGTAGCTGAAGACCTCAATGTAAGGAAACCTAGAGGTAGAGTTTCTGTTTTACTTCTAAGTCCAGTTTAGCCTTACCGAAAGAAATGTCTCAATGTTCTCGTGAACGAAGGAGGCAATATCCTGCCAGTCCAGAATGTCTCCCAGCCAGCTGTTCTGACGATTCACATGCATCTTGTGCCCTTTGTGCCTTCCAGCATGTGTTATGTTCTGAGGAATAAAGCAAGTGACACATGAATTTTCCATCTAAACTTAATCCAAAGAATGAATGTCTGTTTCAGGTTCACTGTGTACTTCAGTAAGTATTAAACACGAGAAACCTTGCATTGTTTAAGAAACCAACTAAGAGCTCCATCTAAAGGCCTGAAACATAGTACTTTCCATTCACATCCCAGCATGTCTAGCCTAACTCAAGTGTTTCTCTTCTAAACAGATTTCTGAACATACTCTACTCCACAGCACAGACCACAGTGTACTAAGAGTCCATTCACCTTGCTCAGCTTTCCCTCTTTCATGGCTTCCTATCACTCTTTGTCCTCCTTCCTCAATCTTCTATACAAGGGAGTGGAGAGAGAGGAGATTATGACAAAGAACCAAGAATAAGGGAGTAAATCTAGTGTATCTGAGAAAATTATAGAAAGGCAGAGATACAGGGAATATTGATTTTAAAAAGAGATATAAATAAGAAAATGGCTGATATAAAAATTCAGAGGTAAGGTCTTAATATGTTGCATGGTTTTCCCTTCTACCTTTCCTAAAATTATTCACTTATTTTTATTTTATGTATACAAGTGTTTTGCTGGCATGTAGGTGCGCCCATGTCATGCAATACCCATAGAAACCAGAAGAGGGCATCAGATCCCCTGGAACTAGAGTTACAGATGATTAACTGCCATGTGGGTGCTGGGGACTGAGCCCCAGTCCTCTGCAAGAGCAGCTAGTGCTCTTAACCACTGAACCATCTCTCCAGAGCCTCTTCCACCTATTCAAGGGCAGCCCTGAAACAATCTGCTACACAGTGCTGGAAAACTCTGGGTCCTAGTGAAAAAGGTAAAGAGAATACCACACCATATTCCCCACATACAGATCTGTGCTCTTAAGACTCACATTCCTCTACCATCTCAATGGCTCAAACAGGTGAGGGCTATGTTAGGAAGTCCCAGAGTTAGCACAGGAAACTAATATGAGCTTTTAAATTATTTAGCTCCTCAGCAGATAAAATCAAATATAAGACATTTTAACAGTGTACTTCTATTAGTTTCTGTTGGTTTTGTTTTGGGGTATTTTGTTTTATTTTGTTTCATGAGGCAGGAACTCACCGCAGGAATTGCCTGTCCCTGCTTCTGCCTCCTAGTGTCTGGAATTAAAGGCATGTGCCACAACACCTAGGCCCTGTTAAGTCTTAACTCTCAAGTCTTTACCACAAAAACCAACTCATTCCCTCCACTCATCTCAGGACAAGACTATAGATTGTGAAACACATGGCTATGCAACAAAGACAAACTCAGCTCCCTTCCTCATGCACTTCAAGTTAAGAGATTTATAGCTGTTCTTCATTGCTTCACATCAGCCCTGGAAAAAATACCAGCTCTGCCTCACTACACTTGCAGCACAGCTCTCGACAGCCCACCAGACCTGGTATGGACAGAGCATGGCTAGGCAGAAACAGCTGCGTTCCAAGTCCTCAATTTTATACATGGTGGAAAATTCTATTCATCCCTACCATTTATTCTAAATTAAGAGTATATAAATGGAAAAAAATACAAGGTTGATTTAAAATAAAACTTTTTAGATCTATTTCCACCTTCTCAAAGAGAAATGTCTAGCATTAACTAGTCCCTAACAGTAGCAACTAGCCATAGGAGACTAAGCACTTAAAATATGACTAGCATAAAATCTGACCTGTGCTACTGGTGTAAAATGCACACCAGATTTCAAAGCCTTAGTATTTAAAAAAGAATATGAGGATGAAGAGAAGGATAACATTAAGGATGTTTGAAAAAGCCATATGGAAACTATTATTATCTTGATATAAATATATACATTTTTCATGTAAAAATTTATTTTGAACTACCTTATACCGGGAATAATGCTCTCCTAGAAGCCATAGGTTGCCAAACAAAAAAACCCAGTGCTGTGTGTGGGACATCACCCTATGAGCTGTTGGTCAGAGGTATCTCAGAGGCCCCTAAAACAATACAGACTATTGCCACTGCTCTTGGTTGCTCAATGAAACATGATGATAAGACCCAAATGCTGAAAACAACACACACTTTGGTCAGAACATGGAAGAATCAGCTTGGTACTGACCAGAAAACTTCCACCCCACTAGCTAGCTTTCATAGTTCTTAATGGTACTATGCAGGCTTCTGGGGAGATAAATGCCAACAATAATCTTATCCAGTTCTGAATCCTGTGAACTACAAAAAGACAACTGGAGTGGCAAGATACACTCATGAGTATAATGGCATGCACGTTAATAGTGGTGAATAGCTACTTTCTGATTAGATTTAAGGCCTGTTCCACGGGAGAAAATATATGCATGGTGTTATAAATCTGACCAAGAGCCCATGGTTGGGAAGCCCACAGGCCTCAAGGGTTGAACCTAGATTTATTCTTGCTAAAAGGACATGGTAGCAAACTGTCCTCTAAATTCATGTCTCTATACCCACAGATTAATGAAGATCTCAGATCTGGTAAGAGAAGTTTCTTTGTGGAGTAGATGGTGGTTAACACAGAACTCACATCTGATGAACAGTGCAGAGAATAAGGGTCAATGGAGTGTTCAGCCACCAGCGAAACATCTACATCGCCCCCACCAACAAGGCTTGGGAATCATCTCAGAAGAGGGGACAGAAAGACTGCAGGAGCCAGAGGTCAGGGAGGCCCCAAGCAAAAGAGTATCTCCTCAATATGACAGGACTGTTGCACTTAGGAAGTTTTCTTTAAGGTGTGGCCCCTGATGATGGGATGACCATGACCCCACACACAGGAGTCTGTGGGCAGCAGAAACTGGACCCAGTGGATTATCAAAAAAAAAGATGACAAGATGTTGAGAGGGAGTTGGGAGGTGGGGGTGTATCTGGGAGGAATTAGAAGAAGAAGCAGGGGTGAATATGATCAAAATATATTACATGAAATTCTCAAAGATTAATAAAAATTAGAAAAATATATTTTATATCTCATTAAGTTGCCTTTACTGGTTTCATAGTGAATGGTAGTATTTTAGATATACTGGAATAAGTGAAATGTATTATTAAAATTAATCTGCTTTTAATTTATTCAATGTTCTTATTTGCTTTTAGTCATTTAATGTAGTTACTAGAAAAATTATTATCATTTTTGTGTCTTGAAGGAGCTGGCGGTGTAGCTCAGTGGTAGAGCTATGCTTAACATAGAGTTCCTAGGTTCAATCCCATCACCAAAAAATAAGTAAATGTGGCTTGCATTACATCTGTACTGTATAGAGCACTTGCAGAGGACAAGACATTGTCTATGATAATGAGCAAAGGATGGAATACTGACATTACCAGGGACTAACCACCAACGCAAGCTGACACCGACCTAAGACTTAAGATCTTACCGTTGGAATTACAGTAAGTGAAACTCCAATGGTAATAAATCCTCCTGAGTAAGTTAGCCTACAAAGTAAAAGGATGTTCTCAGTTTACGATGGCCATGCTTAGCTGCAAGCACTCACCTTTACAAACCAAGAATGATACAGCCTGTCCCAGAGCTCCAGCACCTGCTTCTCAATCATGGCAGTATTGTTCACCTTATCTCCTAGAATTTTATGAAGCTAGAAATGACAAGTATAACGTGATGAGTATTTTAAACTACAATTCAGTGAGCACAGCACATTCTAGGTCTTCATTTGTCCCAAATCAAGCTAAAATGCTCAACTACTTAATAATTTTTAACCATATTATGTTATTTTCTTAAAAGATTCCTCCATTTCCAGGCATGGTGGCGTGCACCTTTAATCCCAGCACTTGGGAAGCAGAGGCAGGTAATCTTTGTGAGTCTGAGGCTAGCCTGGTCTACATAGCAAGTTCAAGGCCAGCTGGGGCTACAGGGAGACCCTGTCTCAAAAAGGAAACAAAGATTCCTCCATCTTCTCAGAAAATCCCTACCACCCACCATCCCTCTCGTTTCCACTTTTTTTTCTCTTTTTTTTTATTATTATTCATTCACCTTTATTTTGTGTATATGAAGGTTTTGCCTGCATGTATGTAAGTGCACCATGTGTGTGCAATGCCTACAGAGGCCAGAAGGTGTAGGATCCCCAGGAACGGGAGTTATGGATGGTTGAGCCACCATGTGGGTGCTGGAAACCATCTACCCAGCCCCTCTTCTTTTTTTTTAGGTCTCTAACAGAACGACTAAGTTACAAAAGAATGATGCAAATGTTCAAAAACATTTATGGACATATCTGATCTTATCTACTCAGAAAAAAATCTTTTCCCTATAAGCCTAGAAGCCCATCTACTATGTTTAAGTCTTAAGTCATGTCTCTCTATTATTAAAGGTTACCTCAGAACTTTAAGTAAAATTTTTGGATTTTACCTATAAATACACATCTTTCCCTTCGTCTGCTTACTGGCAGTCACAGGCCTCAGACAAGAACTGGTAGGAATGGCTTCTGGCTATCAGACACACTAAGACAGTGTAACTCACACTCATTGTAAAAACTGATCCTATGGGGCTAAAGAGATGGCTCAGCGGTTAAGAGCACTGGCTGCTCTTGCAGAGGACCCAGGTTCAAATCCCAGCACCCACATAACTCCAGTTCCAGGGGATCCAACACCCTCTTCTGACCTCCTCGGGCATTACATGACATGGGTGTACTTACATACATACAGGCAATACATATAAAATTCATACACGTAAAATAAAAGTAAAATGTTTTTTTAAATTGATTCTATTCCTTCATTATAAAACCATTTTGTAGGATTTAAGAATAGAGCTTAGTGGGAAATTACTTGCCTAGCATATACAGAGTCCCTAGTCCTATCACCAGCATAGCCAAAATAATAGTAATAATTTGTGTGTATATGTATGGGTATGTTCCTGTGTGTGGGCACAAGCACATGTGTGTGGAGGCCAGAGGTGGTTATCAGGCGTCTTTCTCAATCACTCTCTCTCTACCTTACTTTTTGAGACTCACTGAACTTGGAGTTCAGAGGATTCAGCTAGACTGGTAGGCCAGCAGCCCCAGGGTCCTGTCACCACTTCCATAGCACTGGAATTTCAGGAGTGTACTGCCTGTACACACAAGGTATTTGTATTTTTTACATAGGTGCTACGGATCAAACTCAGGCCCTCTTGCTTGTGTGGCCACTTTGCCACCTCCCCAGCAGCTAAAGACATTTTTTTAAAAGATGAACATTGATTTGAAGTTCCATTTCCTTAACACAACTGTCTCCATTTTTTCCATTTCTTCAATACTCTCCTACACATGTATAATCTGTGTGACCTTTTGAATCATAGCATTTTCTCCTTAGTGTCCATAACTTTCTTATTATGTTCAATGGCTTATTGGCTCATTAAGTCCCATTGTTAATCAATACTCACTCAGAAAATATACAAATGGGCTCTGATTTTTAATGTCATAACATTGCCATTAACATCTTTAAATGTGGCTCATTTTTCACAGGAATCAAGGACAGAAACAATTCTGACCATACTGCTAAACAATTTTCTATAAGGACAAAGTAATACTTTCCAGCACTGTATAGAAACCAATTTTCCCAAGTCATTATGGATTAACTGAGATTTTTAAAAGATAATTTAGCAGTTATAAATGGCAACCAATTATTTGTTCTTTTTTTCTTTAATTAATGAAGAGAGCAACATAATGTTCCAAACTGATTTACAATGTACATTTAAGTATTTCTTTGTCTGCCTGATGTTGCCCTTAGAAATACTTGAACCAGGGCTAGAGACATGGCTGAACAGTTACCAGCACTGGCTGCTATTGCAGAGAAACCAAGTTCAAATCCCAGCACCATAAGGAAGCTAACAACTGTCCTTAACTCCAGTTCCAGGGGATCTGACAACTTCTACCCCTCCTGCCTAGGGCTTAGCAGAGTAACTTAAAAAGATTTTGGGTCTGGGCTGAAGAGATGGCTCAGTGGTTAACAGCACTGGTTGTTCTTGCAGAGACCTGGGTTTGGTTCCCAGCACCCACATGGAAGCTAACAACTGTTTATAACTCCAGTTCCAGGGAATCCGACGCCTTCTTCTGACCTCTGTGGGTACTGCACAACATGGGTGCACTTATATACATGCAGGTGATACATTCATACACATAAAATAAAAATAATAAAAAAACACATCCATGAACCATGTATTATTGTATGTATCTGTTATAAAGATATACTTTTGTATTTGATTTATTCACAAACCAGACACTAAGTATCCACAGTAAATATAATTAAAAAAACACCTGTTTCTGCAAAGGATTTTATAATCAGAAATGCCTGTTACCTACATTATGATCTTTACAACCCAAGAGTTGAACAGAAAATGATTCTGCAGGGAGGCAGGTATAGCTCAGAGGTAGAATACGTGCCTAAGGCCCTAGGCTCAGACTAGCACCTCAAAACAAAGGTGATTTTATCAATTTTGGAAGAGAAGACAGTCTTAGAAAGTGTCTATAAAAATTCAAGGCCATGGCTCAGTATACAGAGTCAGGATTAAAAGTTGTCTAACCCAGCACTAGGGAAGCTGAGATAGGAGGATTACAAACTCCAGGCCAGTCTGGTCTATACGATGGGACAAAACTAAAAGTTCTCTAATTTCTTTCAACTATAGTATATGTAACCTGTAAACAACACCTCACAGAGGAAACTGAGCAAAAATAACCATTTTCCAGTTCCCTTTAGTTAGTGGCTGTCAGACACTCACTGACTTCCTACTACCAATTCTCTCAGTGAGCTTCTGAGATCTCGATAACCAGAAAAGGCCTAAAATGGTTAGACA
Organism: Nannospalax galili; assembly: GCF_000622305.1. NCBI lineage: Eukaryota > Metazoa > Chordata > Mammalia > Rodentia > Spalacidae > Nannospalax > Nannospalax galili. Next base: position 1,626,061 of record NW_008356473.1, on the reverse strand, counting down.
ACCTCCAACCTACATTATCTGTACAGAGTGGCCTTTAATGCAATGAAGCTCTGTTTTGCCATGGTTTCTTTTATAAGTCTGATTTCCTGAAGAAAAATGAATAATTCTAACACACCATGAGCAAAAGACAGCACTGCATATTTTCACAACATGCTGTGAAACACTCCACAATCTCATGCTGCTACCAACCCTAGCAGAACATCAAAGACCCAGAACACTGCCTTGAGACATTACAGTATACACTGCACATACCAAAAGACTAGGCCAGACAGTATGGAGTACAATGCACTCAGCACCACTATCAGAAGATTCATAGAAATTTAATGACCTGCTACTTGCCTCACTGGTCATTCCCTGTTCCAGCCATACTGGCCTTCCCCATCCTTCAACTGCATTTGCTACCAACTCAGTCTTTGAATTTATTCCACCTGCAGCCTGGTCAGCTTTCCCAGATCCTCACCAACTGTCTGATTCTTATTATTAGACACTTGATGGAAACACTGCTGCCTCAGAGAATTCTCTGGATATTCTAGCTAAAGCGTCACCCAGAGTCACTTACTCTCTACTACAAGCTCTGTATTGTAGTACTTGTACCTAAAAATTTTATTTGTTTATATATTTAATACTCCTTTCTACTCGCCAGTGTTAAGACTCCAGGAAGCTGGTAACACTCGGGCTCACTGCTCTGCCCCTGAACTGTGTGTACAGACCGACTGGTAAATCATGGTCATGGCAGAAGGGACGGAGGAAACATGTTGCTTATCCCTTTGCAGTTCAATGGCGTAGTGAGGAAGGCCAAGAGGGAGGCCTGCACAGAACCCAAACACCAGGAAGGACCATAGGAGATTAGCTTGACAAAGCAGGCCGGGAGAAAGACAGACTGGAACCTTCAGAATCTAAAAAACTCTTTCTCGGCAAAGCAGTTTTTCCAAGCTTTAGTCGAGAATTCTCAAGATTTTAGGCCTTGCAACTCACTTCTTTTAAGTTTTAGCTATGTAAGCTTTACGACTCATTAAAAGTTACATCTGGGGAGCTGAAAGAGACAGGTTAAGAGCACATACTGCTCTTTCTTTCAGTGAACCAGAGTTTGGTTCTCTGCACCAACACTGGGCAGCTCACATCTGCCTGTAACTCTAGGAGATCCAATGCCCTTTTCTAGCCTTGGGAGGGAACATACACTCATGTGCACACATACCTCCACATAATTAAAAATTTTTAAATAATTCTTTTTAAAAAGTTACATTTTTAAAAAATATTTTATTTATTTATTTATTTTTATGTGTGTATTATGCCTGCATGTAGGTAAAGGCACCCATGTCGTGCAATGCCCACGGAGGACAGAAGAAGCTGTTGGATCCTCTGGAACTGGAGTTACGGACAGTTGTTAGCTGCCATGTGGGTGCTGGGATTCGAACCTAGGTCTTCTGCAAGAACAACCAATGTTCTTAACTGCTGAGCCATCTCTCCAGCCCCAAAAAGTTACATATTTTTAATAACTACATTAAGGCATATTTCACACCCTTACAATATGTTTCAGTAGACATTCAACTTTTTTGTATATTTACAGTTATTTAACCATTACCACAAGTTAATTTCAAAGCATCCCCCCCTCTCAAAAGAAACCACGGGCCTGTCAGTATTCACTCTGGCTTCTCTGCATCCCCTAGTACTGGAATCCACTATTCTACTTTTTGCCTATTTAGATTTGCCACTTCTGGATATTTCATGTAAATGGAATCATATACATGTAGTATTTCATGACTGATTCTCTTATATTTACTATTGTATATGTGTATGTTGTCCTCTGACCTCCATACATGCACCATGACACACATGTACCCACATACAAAAGACCATGCACACACACAAACATAAGTAAATTTACCACCTTTGATTGATCTATCCACCAGCTGACGGATACTCGATGGTTGTTAAAGTCTATTCCTCTGTCTTCTAAATCAGGACCACAAATACTTTATAACTTTTGCTATCAGTGTTCATTTCTCTTCAGTTCCCTTCACCTTCAGACTCTTGAACAAAAAGTTTCATACCTATTTATTTTCTCTAAGTAGCTTGAAATCTACTTTTTAAATCTAAGATTTGTTTTTCCATTTACCCAAAATTCTTTTTTTTTTTTTTTTGAGACAGGGTCCCCCTGTAGCCCCAGCTGGCCTGGAACTCACTTTATAGACCAGGATGTCCTCGAACTCACAAATATCCGCCTGCTTCTGCCTCCCAAGTGCTGGGATTACAGGCATGCACCACCCATGCCCAGCTAAAATTCCCTTTCTTTAATCTTTGTACATAGGTAAGAATGTCAGGGAAAAATTTTTTTCCCAAATACATCAGAATAAAATGCTATATTTTTACCAAAACAAACCTATAGAAAGCTAATAGCTGACTTTTCCATCTGTGACAGTTTTAAAGCCATATACACATATTTATCTTTTATTTTACAAGTTTATCAGCTGATTATCTTGGGCAGACAATATAATGAACTGACAATTTTTAACTTCTAGTAATTTCATCTTAGGGTTAGTAGATACAAGCATATACAACTTATTTTTCATAATTTGGGATGTACTTTTATGGGTTTATTTTTATCTTATGCCAGCATGTATGTTAAGTGTACCCATGTTATACAATGCCCATGGAGACCAGAAGAAAGGTTTGGATCCCCTAGAACTGGAGGTACAGATGGTTGTTAGCCACAATGTGGGTGCTGGGAACTGAGCTTGGGTCTTTTACAAGAGCAGCTTAACTGCTGAACGATCTCTCTAGTACATGTTTATTTTGTATTTTTTTGGGGGGGAGGGGTCTTGTTTTTCTTGAGACACACTCTCAAGATAGTCCACCTAGCCTGGAACTCATTATATAGATAGAACAGGCTGGCTTCAATCTCTGAGAGATCCATCTGCATCTGCCTCCCAAGTGCTAGGATTAAAAGGCCACTACATCCAGTAGTTTTTTTTATTTTTTTTAAATAAGAAACTATTCATGCAATCAATCTTGTCAATCCTTGTATGATTCTAACTACTTTAGAATATTAAAGCTACAAATAACCTTTATTTTCTGGTCAACACTGGGTGAGGGTTTTGGAGACTAATTTTTAAATGCAGTATGTCTTTTCCTCTATCACTCATTCCTTTCACAAGGCTCTATTCCTAGTCAAGTTTATCTCAAGCATAAGCACACTTATGCCTCAGTATCTGCACTCACATAAATACCCTTCTCAAAATGCACTCTTCCTCCATCTTCTGTTCCTTCAAGGTTTATCTCAAGTGCCACCCAAAAGCACTTAGTGGAGCAGTTCTGGCCAGACACACACTGATAGCAAGCCACAGCACAAAGACAAGGATGTGGAGCTTGTGACTAGTATAAAGGCAATGCACACATGGCCAGCGGGAACCAATGGCCCTGCCCAGTCTGTTTTCTCAGCTAGAAAGCAAGTAGAATGGTTCAAACTGATAGTGATCTCTCTGTCTTAAAAGACAAAAAATCAATTAGATCTATCTTGGAAAAAAGTGAATGAACCTCTCAGATTGTTTGGGCAACCAGCAGTATTCAGTGTGGTTATCCTGAAGGTTTGATTTCCTTTTATGACATCTGTCCACATGTAGATTTAAGCTTATTTCAAAAATGATAACTGTTTCAAACAGAATACAGAAAAGTATACACTTACTTAAAGGAAGAAGTAGCTTCCTGTATAAACCCTGCCAAGAGAAAGCCACAAGAAAGGCTCTTCCTTACCTTGTGTGTTATCCATTCCCGTCCATACTGATATACATTATTAGCTGCAGAATTTAGGGCTCTTTGAACCACCTGAGCCTCAGGAAGCCAACTGTTATAAAAGAAAGAGAAAATGGAAAAAAAATGTACTTTCAGTATAGTCTTCCAACAATGCTTTGAATTTAAGATACTAACAACAAATTATCAATCAGTCATTAACACAGTGACACAAGGAGCAGCGGACATGTTGGTCTGACTGCTCTGGCTCCAAGTCTTAGGGGCTGTCTCCCATCTCTCCTTAGGACCTAGACCCATTTTCCCAACCCACACCCAAGCCTTCTTTTCATTCCATTGTGCCTACTTTCTGGGTCCACTCATGTCCTAGCCATGTGCCTAGTAACAGCACAGAAGAAGTAGTTCTTGGACACTGGGATAGTCAACATCTGAGACAAGGTCCTGAAAGTGTAGGGGATGGACCAGCAGCACCCAAGCTGCCTGAGAACCAGTTAGTGACCAAAACTCTTGAGCCCAACCTCAGACCTACTGAAACAGAACCATGTACCCATAACAAGTCACGCAAGCAAGTCTTATGTGTGCTAATATTTGACTAACCACTGGTCTAAGGAAGTGTAGAACTGAGGAAGAATCCAGATTATTAAGAGGGTGAACTAATTATTTTAAAGTTTTATCCACTGAAGATCTTTTGATGATGTAAGGACTCTCTTCACTATGCAAAGAACTACAGTCTACAAATTATACTTGCCGTACAGTTAAGAGGCTTCTCCATTTTCTTCTAACTAAACTTGCTGCACAATACACCTTAACCAACACTCCTTTACACATGCCCAGAGTCTTCCAAAAAGAGAAAACATTTTTGTCCCTTCCCTAAACGATTCACCACAATGTTCTGCACTAGAGACTGACATTTGCAAATTTAATCATTCTGGTTTCAATTACTCCTGATTTGTGCTGAAAGGCCAAGGCAACAATAACGGTTCATTTTTCTTCGGCCCAAATATGAGACATGCTACAAAGATGGCATATGGCAAAGAGGCTCCTCATTATAAATAAGTCAAACAGGCAACAACCTCAATTCTTAGCAGTTTCAAAATATGTGTGTGTATATGTTTAAGACAGTCATATAAGGAGAAAGTTGGCTGTCATCAATAAGCCACACAAGTCAAGCATCTAGAAAAACAATCTTTCACAGAGGAAAAAAAAATATACAGATCATCTGAATAAATTAAAAGGTAGAACCAGGCATAGGGCACACACCTGTAATCTTAGTCCTCAGGAGGCTGAGGCTGAAGTATTACTATGAGTGTTAGATCGACCTGAGCTTCACAGCAAGTCCCAGGCAAGCCTGGCCTAAATAATGAGACTATTTTTCAACAAAATAAAACAGAATGTCAAATCAATACAAGTTTGAATGTTCTGTAATCCAAATAAATTTCCAAGATTTATGAGAGTTTTTGGCAAATTCTTCAGTCAATTCAATTATTTCACAGCAATATAAAATTATTTATAAACTTAGTAGAATTACAATGTAAGGATATGAACAGGAAACTTGGTTCTCTGTGATGTGGGACAATTTGTGTAGCTTTCAAATTAGTATTTACAGATGCATCAATGACTGGAGGAATCACTGAATTTTTCAATTATATGGTACTGCTGTATCTTTGTGGGGAAAATAACATCCTACTGTGTTACTAGAAAGTATAGGAATCTGCAGAGTTATCTAGACAGATCCTTAATGACTGATACACATCTAAGGAGGACTGAGAAAAAGTCTTGCTGCTGTGCATACCCTTCACCAAAGCTCTCATCTTTGAGATGAGACAAAAGAACTATCATAGCTAAGTCAATGGACCTGACTAAACCCACCACGAGTCACAGGGCCAGAACTACCTGAGCAACCTGTACTGGTACATGTTGTACACTCCCCTATAACCATGGGTCCCCACGAGTGCCTTCCCTGGATGTTCTCAGCTTCCCTCATTCTAAGACAGGAGAGCACAGCTCTGCTAAGCACTCCCTGAAATGAGCCAAAACTCTTCTCACAGAAACCAAATTAAATGAATACAGAGATGGGGATTGGCAAACTTTTTACATAAAGGACCAGAAAATAATCATTTGGGGCTTTGCAGATCATAACATTTAGGTCACCAACTACTTCAATCTATCTGTCCTTGCAGTCCCAAATCAGCCAAATGAATGAGTAAATGAACAAGCATATCTATGTTCTGATAAAACTTTATTTACAAAAACAAGTGGCTGAATTTGGCCCTGGCCTAGCGTTTGTCCCATCTTCCTAAAAAATAACACAAAATGGGAATGTGGCAGAAATTATATAGAAAAACAAAGAGTCACATGCTCTAGTGCAAGGTTCACTTCAGGTGGAATCACTGGCTACATGTCACGTGCTGACTACCACTGGGGAATTAACATCTCAAGTTCATAAACCAATGAGATTCTTCCTCATCTGTGAATGGGGTAACATCTTCAATCTACCTCAATAGTCACTGTGAGGGACAAACAACACAAGGCAGGTAAAATGATCAACATGCTGTAAATGATAAATACCTAATCAAATGTAAGATACCAGACACTGTTTCTCAACCTTAAATACCTCTCTCACCATGACCCCAGTACTATTGTTTATCAATGCTGAAAGCAGGTCATCCATCTCTATTCTTTTTCCCAAACAGTATTCTTACTTTGCCCACTCTGGGTGATTTGCTAGAGTTTCATTAATCAAATTACTTGTGACTTCAATCATGTGTACACTCTCTTGATGTACCTGTATTACATATAAAAAAAGAGAGAAAAGAATTTCAATAAATAATAAACCCAATTTAAAATTTTCCCTACTCTATTACTGAAGCAATGCTTTTAGGATCAAGTAATTATATATCTTGGTCTTAATTTAGAAATGGGCACTGACAAGCACGCATAATGTCCTCTGATATACATTATGAGAAATAAGTGATAGCTCCCTGCAATCAAGCACAACAATTTGCTTAAAAAAATATAGAAATAAGCCAGGCATGGTGGCACATGCCTTTAATCCCAGCACTCGGGAGGCAGAGGCAGGCAGATCTCTGTGAGTTCGAGGTCAGCCTGGTCTACATAGTGAGTTCCAGGACAGCTAAGGATACAGGGAGACCCTGTCTCCAAAAAAAAAGAAATGAGTACAAGTACTTAAGACATAGACATAGTTTGCATATATACATGTGAAAGCACAGATTACGTACATACTTGTACATTTAGGTATGCAATACCAAAATCATTAGCTAATGGAATTACTTTGCAGGGTGAGACACAAAGGCAAGTAATAAGTCAGTAGAGAAAAGCCAATGGAAACCTCAACTCTCTGCCCTTGCCCAGTAACTAACAAAATGAGGGGATTAAGAAGGAACAAGCCAAGCTGAGAACATATTTTTTAGTTTACTATTGTATTTTGCCTCAACTCACTACTTAGTAGCTGCTAGCTCCTATTTAAGTTATCTAAAACTTAGTAAATCTTTACCACAATTTACTTCAAGTTAATATTGACTTATGTGTAGAAAAAGTTGTAGTAACTGCACATCAATATAGTCCCATTTCCCAAGCCTCTTCTTTGCATACTCTGTTATGTGAAAAGTACATCTGTACCTTACAAGCTCCTCAAGAGTGTACCACAATTTTTCTTTAAATAGTTACAATGGGGACTGGACAGGTGGCTCAGCAGTTAGCAGAGCACTGGCCGATCTTGCAGAGGGACCCTGGTTTGGTCCCCAGTACCTACATGGCAGTTCACAATTATCTGTAACTTTAGTTCCAGGGGATCCAATGCTCTCTTCTGGCCTCTGTGGGCACTGCGCACATGTGGTAGGTACACTTATGCACATGCAGGTAAAACACTTATACACATAAAAATAAATTTTAAAAAATGTTTAAAGTACACACAGAGAAAATATGTAAGCTTCCTAATATACCCACATATTTACCAAGTTACTCTCCATTCTGTTCTTTGGAACCAAGTTATCTCTGGAGTCCTTTCTTTTCATTGAAAGACATTCACTTTTCAAAGTTGTTTGTTCTAAAGGTAAAGCCTCAGTACATAGCTTGGAGTAGGATCACTGGTATGTCCATCACACCCAGCTGGAAGCAATTCCTCTAGCATGCCTTACAGTACAAACCTGCTATCAATGAACTCTCAGTTTTAGTTTATCTGGAAATGCTTTATTTTGCTTTTTTGAAGGGGAAGAAAGCATGCACTGAGGATTAAAGCCAGTGTACCTTGGGGATACTGGTTAAGTGCTGGACAACAGAGACCTACTCACAGCTCCTTTGCCTCTATTTTCAAGGAATAGTTTCACTGAATACAAAATTGTTGGTTGTCAGGTTTCTTTTTCTTTGGCTTTAAATTGATCACTTTTTGTCTTCGGCATGCACTGTTAAGTACGAAAACTGCCACAAATTGCTCTGTTCCCTTGTATATGATGTGTGTGGTCACTTCTTTCAAGATTGTTATCTTTGGCTTTGAGCAGCTTCAGTGGGGTGTCCCAATGTAAGGTTTGGGGTTTGAGTTTATTCTGAGGGTTTGTTGAAATTCTTGGACTAGTTTTCAATCATTCTTTCCACAAATACTTGTTTCTACTTTTGCCTTCGTCTTCCCATCTCCTGGGATGCTAATCCCATATCCACTAGAATGTTTGTTAGTGTCGCTGAGGTTCTAGTCACCGCCAATTGGACTTGGAAATGATTTCATAGGTATGACACTGTTAGGGTAACTTTTCTGGGGAAATGTGAACAAACACCTATGCAACCCACACAGGGTACCAACAACAGATCAAAGAACCAATTCTAAGTCCTGCTTGGTGGTGAACCAATGAGTTTAAGTGGAGTTACTTACAGAAGTATGGTTAAGTGGTTATCTCCAAGGTCATGGGCAACTTACAGGAAGCTGTATCACCAAGGAAAAGTGAAAAGTCATCCCCACCCCGCCACTATCCCTCATATACTCTATGCACCTCTGGTGAGCTATCCTGTGACCCTAGTGAGACATCCCACCCCAAATGAGAGAAGGTTGGTAGACCTAATCTTGTGACTGTCACTGGTGGGTAAGCATAGCTGTTCTGAGTTTGGGTCAGCAATGGTCATGCCATGGCCACAGGACAAGTACCACAAGAGACATCAAGAGCACATGCAACAAGGCAAGTGGGATTGCAGCAATCTTAAACATTTCCATGCAAAGAACAAGTCCTTCAGAAAGGTGGATTTGTGGCAACTCCAAGCCAACATTACCCTAGCTGGTCATTTTCCAATGCCTTTAAATGACATTAATAATAACTTTAGTGTTTTACTCTTGGTTCCATGGAGAGGAAATTACTTGACATCATCACTCTGCTGTTATCCCTAGGATATACTAGCAGGCTAAACCCAAAATAATTTCTCACAAGTAAAAGCAAATACAAACACAGAGTATAGTCAAAATTGAACAAGGCTCTTCACTGAGCAAGGAGAATGGAGTTGTCACTTACTGAAACAGGAAGACTATGAGAAGACCAGGTAAGTGAGACAAGGTGCAGTTTCTGGTTTGTTACATCTGAGACATCTATTAGACATTCAAGTAAATACTATCCTGGTGGTATTCTGGACAATGATACCTTTACTGATAGTAGAATTAACCAGATACCCAAGAAGGCTCCCTCAAAAGTTCAGTTTGCATAAATCCTAGACAAGAAAGAAAATGGTTCAATAATACCTAAGAATGAAGTTGGAAGTAAGAGCTCAGTGAAGCATAGAATAAACAAAGAAAAGCACTTGAAAGATGAACACAGTTGAGAAGGGAGGGCAAAAACCCTGTGCAAATCAACAGAGGAAAGTAGAACAAAAGCAGGAAAGAAAATACCTGACTGATGAAGCGATTCTCTGAGAACAAAGGAAGACTGTGTAACAGCAATTCCAGGGAAAACATGACAAAAGCAAAGAAAGGGTTCAAGTCTGTGCAGCATACATTAAGTGACTATATATGATACCCAAAGAGCAGTCGGGCACTCCAGAGACTGAAACAGAACTAATAGAGCAGGCTGCCAAGAGCAAACAGAAAGTTTGAGGCTATAACGAGGCTGGTGGATGAGAACAAGACTCCCAAGTGGAGACAGCCCATAGTAAGAAACAAGGGAATGCTTTAGCAAACTGCTGCAGAATGGATTATCCACTGATGACAGTTACAAACGTATCTTTGCAAAATTCAGAGTAAAGTTTTGCTACCCATTTCATGTAAGCTTCACAATCCTTTGAAAACAAATAGCAAAATCTGCACATAGAATTTAAAAGAGTTCTGGGCTGGAGTGATGGCTCAGTGGTTAAGAGCGCTGACTGATCATGCAGAGGACCCGGGTTCAATTCCCAGCACGCACATGGTGGCTAACAACCACCTTAACTCCAGTTCCAGAGGATCTGACACCCTCTTCTGACCTCGTGGGCATTGCATGACACGGGTGCATTTACACACATGCAAGCAATACATTCATATACATAAAATAAAAATAATAAATTTTTAAAAAAGGAATTTAAAAGAGTTCAGATAGACAAAGTTGAAAAATGCACCAAAAAAGTCCAAGATACTTAAGCTGGTCAAGCAAACCACTGCAGGGATAAAATTTCAGCTGTGCTTTAGGGAAAGACCATTTTCAATGAGATGAAAATGGGAAATGTAAGCCGAAGGATCTGGAAAACAAGATATAAAGACCCTGTGTGAGCTGCCTGGTGAGCCCAGTGAGACTTCCCTCTGCTCTATGAAAGAAGGCTAGTGGGGCCAATCTTGTGAGGGTCTCCTGGGGGTAAGCACAGCTGTCCTGACCTGGGGTTAGCAATGGTCATGCGAAGGCCGTAGGATGGAGTTCCAAAAGAGACACGAAAAGCACAGGCAACAAGCCAAAGGGGACTGCACTGAGCTTAGATATTTTAGCAGGAAGACAAGTGAGACAAGAGCAGATGAAGAATGCGGACGGTGGGTGTGGTGGTGCACACCTGTACTTGCAGGTATGCAGAAGCCTGAGGCAGGAATCATTTGAGCCTGGCAGTTTGAGGCCAGCACCTGAAATACAGGCAGAAGGCAACACAACAAGAGCTCCAAGATGAGAGGGAGCAGGAAATGGAACAGGCACTAAGGAGATAAGGAATCAAAGAGTCTAGTTCAGAACCCTCCTATTACTAAGGGTGGAAAAGAGCCCTTGTTTTCAGTATCTGTCTTCTGTTTTTTTTTTTCTAATTGTATTTGCCTCTGAGGATTATGGTGACAAAACAAAAATGCATGAAAAAGCAATTTTAAAAGAAAATATACTAGCCAGGCTCATGGCAAAACTAGTAATATACAAGTTGGAAATAGTTTATTGGTTGTACATAGTCTAATAAACCAGATAACACTTTCTGGGAGGCTTCTAAGAGCCTTAGGTGACAACCAGGACTTTACTCATAGGAACAGTAAGGGATTGTACTTTACCTTTGCAGTCAGGAGAAGAGCTAAAAGAAGGGTTCCTATTACTAGCAAAAATATGATGAAAATGCTAATAATTTTATCTAACATCTTCTCCAACCAGATGATCATCTGTACAGAAATGAAAAAGAGAATTACTTATGTTTAAAGTACAACTTAAAACATGTATGTATTCAAATATCAAAAAGCCTAGATACCAGCATTGCAAAGCAAATTATGACACACTGATTAAAGTAGTAAAAGCTATAAGCAACTTAAAAAAAAAAAAAAACTAATAGCATTAGTCACTGCTGTTACTAAGAAAAGTGTTCATTGTCGTAACTATGAGAAGGCAATCTACATGAACATCACCTACATGTAGACTTGAATTCCCAAACTGTGCTATAGCCACAATTCAAACTCTAATTTGTAACCTGAAAAATATTTCTAAACAAAATAATGACAGTCCCTTAGGTGACCTCAAGTCTCATGAAGCTATAGCAAATACAAATGATTTTAGAAAAAGAACATTCCTTGTAACAGTCATCTTCTAAATTATATAGAAAAATAGAAGCAAAGTACAATAGCAGTTACATCTCAAATGCTTTTCCCTTTCATTAGGGTCCTATGTATATGTGGTCTTCTTGAGACAGGGTCTCCATGTGGCCACAGCTGGCATAGAACCTGCTATGTAGACCAGATTGGCCTCAATCTCAGAGAGTCACATGTCTCTGCCTCCAGACTGCTGGGATTAAAGGTGTGCACCACCACACTCAGCTTCATAAAAATAATTTTTTTTAATATTTTATTTATTATTTTTATTTTATGTGTATGAGTGTATTGCCTGCATGTTAAGTGAGTGCACCCGCATCGTGTACTCCATCTGCTGCGGAGGCCAGAAGAGGGCTTCGGATTCCCCTGGAACTGGAGTTAAGGACAGTTCGTAGCCGCCATGTGGGTGCTAGGAATGGAATCTGGATCCTCTGCAAGAGCAGTCAGTGCTCTTAACTGCTGAGCCATCACTCCAGCCCCAAAAATAATTTTTTTAAAAGCTACTGTTAAGGCAATCATAAATAGTAAATTCAGAATAACAGTTCCCCAGAGCACAAGACACTGAGAAGAGGATGCACAAGCTGTAGACAATTATTTATCCATGTGGGTGCATTTAGTTGGAGGGTAGGTGAGTAGGTGAGTGGGTTTTTGGTTTTGCTTTTGAGTAGGAGGTATTTTTTTAAGGCTTTAATTTTTTTTTTTACAGTTAATAACATTTGTTTATTCATAGGGGGAGGGCAGTGTGCACGTGTGTCAAAGGACAACTTGGAGCAGCTTCTCTCCTTCCACAATGTGGGTCCTGAAAACTGAACTCTCCCTGACACCAAAATTTTTAATTTTTTATTATTTCAATAACAAAATGCTTTTAGAAGTCTGATAATCCATTTATGGTTTCTATTCTACTGAAAACAAGCTTTATGACATGATTCTAACCCAATGAAGTATATTAATTCTCAATATAGTGGTTGTTCTTTAATCAACAATTAAAATTATAGTCTCCCTAAATGTTATTTGATACTCTATCTTAACTACAATGTTATTCATCTTTCACAACAAAATAATTCTACATTGCAAATGATTTTTCAGAATATACATTTAATTGATAGATTTCTATTCTTCCTGTCATGTAAAGCCACCATTTAAAATTCAAAATTGTACTTAATTAGATCAATAAATGTTAGCATGCCACACTGTACCCTTCAACCCCAGCATGAGCTATAATATTGCTAAGTTGTTCTTAATTTAAATTGGAACTATGCTCTAAAAACAGTGATAAGCAACAAATATTTGTTTAAAAACCACAACTTTTAAAACATTCATTTTCCAATGGAAGTTTAGAAGCTTGCTGAATTCTTTCATAGAAGACACTGCCTTTTAAACATTTTTTACTTTATGTGTATGAATGTTCTGCCTGCTTGTATGTAAAAGAACCCATGTTGAAGACGGCACTGGTTCCCCTGGAACTGGAGTTACAAGTGGTTGCTGGCTGTCAAGTGGGTGCTGAGAACTGAACCTGGGTCCTCTGCAAGAGTAGCCAGTGCTCTTAACTGCTGAGCCATCTAGCCTGCCCCTTCCCCCGCTTTAAATATGTTTTAATTTTTAAAAATTTTATGTGTATGAGTATATTGCCTGAATGTATTAAGTACACCATATGTGTGTGTAATGCCCATGGAGACCAGAAAAAGCCATGGGATCCCCTGGAACTGGAATTACAGATGGTTGTTAGCTGCCATGCAGGTGCTAGGAACTGGACATGGGTCTTCTAGAAGAGCAGTGCATGCTCTTAACCACTGAGCCATCTCTCCAGTCCTAAGGACAATGCCTTTCATGAACAATGCCAGAGTGAATTTAGAGACAAAAAGTTAATCTATCATCTTCACAATCAGAGCTTTAAAGAGAAGAGGTAAATTTCAGTGCATGCTTCTAAAGCATCAAAGACAATGCAGAGAGCAAAAAACAACAACAAAAATCAAGCAAACAGAAGTATCAGGTTTCTAAGATATGGAAGGTCAGGCATGAAGGTTTGCAATCACAAGCCTCTGAACACCTAGCTCCTGAAGCAGCTCCCTGAGGCAAGGGCCGCTACTGCATGAGTCCTTGGCACTCCAGAGCCTAGAGATCCTGCACTTGCTAGCATGAGAACTAGAAAGTAACTTCAAAATTTCAGAATTACAAATACAGATTTGCTTCCACAAATAACCATTTCTAAAAGTAATATAGGAGACTTTTCTTAAAAGGAAATCATATCCTGAAGCATATGTTTAAATGAAAATGATCTCTTGAGAAAGTAGAAGAAAGTAGAGATCTAACTTCTTTTTTTTTTTTTTTTTTTTTTTTTTTTTTTAAACAGAGCAAACAGCTCCTGGAACTCACTATGTAGACCAGGCTGGCCTTGAACTCACAGAGATCTGCCTGCCTCTGCCTCCCAAGTGCTGGGACTACAGGTGTACGCCACCATGCCCAGCTGAGATCTAACTTCTTATCAGTGTATTAACACATAAAACATGGGGCACCACAAATGTATTCACTGACAAAAATCAAACTTGTATTTTTAAACTAGGATAGAATCTTCCCAATTCCAATTTTGTTGGGAATTAAATATAAAATACTTGCTTAGGATTTTGAGGCTTTTGATCTATCCATCCTGCCACATATCCCAGGATTGAGTGACCTAACAAGAATTTATACCTGAGAGCTAAGAGCAAGAGCTAAAAGTTAAAAACTGAGTGCACCCATGTTGTACAGTACAGCAGAGGTCAGACGAGGGTTTCAGATTCCCCTGGAACTGGAGTTAAGGACGGTTCGTAGCTGCCATGTGGGTGCTGCGAAGTGAACCCAGGTCCTCCACAAGATTCCAAAAAAAAAAAAAAAAAAAAAAAAGACTACAAGAAATACACTAAAAAAAAGAATGATAGGAAGTCTTATAAAAAAGGGTGGACTTTTAAACAGTCCCAAGAGGGGGGAAAAGTACATAAAACTAAGTATCAGTTGAAATGAAAAAGTAGAATAAATAGTAAACTAGGATGGAGGAAAAGAAGCAAGCTGAGTGACTATGGAATGAGACCTATGGATGGAAACTCCATGTGGTATTTTACGAATCTCCCTGGTCTTTCCAGCCTAAGACCAATTACTTAACTTTTAAGGTTTAGTTTTTAAAAGACGATGAATCACTTTAAAATGGCATGCTAAATATTTCAAATATGAATAGAGCATGCATTTTAAAATTTAGAAACACCGGTAAACTTAATTATACTAAAACCTACTCTAAAACTTGTAAGCATCATTCCAAGCCAGGAGTGTTGGTACATACTTTTAACCCCAGCACCTGGGAGGCAGAGGGAGGCGGATCTCTGAGTTTCAAGCCAGCATGGTCTACATAATGAGTTCCAAGCCAGGGAGGCCCTGTCTCAAAAAGACCACCAACCCCATAAGGAGCATCATTCCATTACTGAGTCTATTTCAATATTCTAGCTTTCTTCATGTAAACAATCAATACTGAGAAATAAAAAAATGAGCCTGAGAAACAGAGCTAAGGATCAGGTAAAGGAACGAGGCATGCTCTTTCATCACCTCTTCTCCATTCTCCACTAGAACCCAAATTACCTACCATTTCTGGTGCAAAACTAGAAACTATGTAATAGAGGCCTCAGTACCCACACGTGCTTCCCTAGAACACACAGACAGCTGTTCTTTAACTCCACACTAACTCCATGTTATGTATGCTACATAGGATTGTCAAAGACAGCTTCTTCATCTCATGGATCTTTTAAAACTAAACTTTTTTGGCTGTATGTTAGGCTTATAAATTAAGTTTTCCCGCTTACTCAGTCCACTAAGGACAGATCAAGTTAAACTAACTGAATTCAGTTCTTTCACCCTTGAGGACAATTTCATTTCAGTACACATGAACTAGACTTTACTTTAATCGAATAAATAAATAAATTAATTAATTAATTAAATAAATGTGTGTTTTATCTGTAAGGATTACATGTATGTACTGGAACTGAGTTCATAGGGAATGGAAGTGCACACAAGGACATGTGGGGTGGAAGAGCCAGAAATGTATTTTACACATTGCTTGTCTGCAACACAAAGTTTAAAACCTTAGGTGCTGTTGGGGCTGGAGAGATGGCTCAGTGGTTAAGAGCACTGACTGTTCTTGCAGAGGACCCGGGTTAGATTCCCAGCACCCACATGGGAGGCAGAGGGTTTGTGGCTACAAACCGTCCTTAACTCCAGTTCCAGGGGAATCTGAAGCCCTCTTCTGACCTCCGTGGCATTGCATGACATGGGTGCACTCACATATATGCAGACAATACACTCATACACATAAAATAAAAATAATAAAATATTAAAAAAAAAAAAACCTTAGGTGCTGTCAAGTCTTCCCTTTTCTTCATTTCAACAGGGGAAAAAATGAAACCCTCATCTCAAAATTCAAAAGTCACATTTACAACTAGCAGCCTAGCTCAGTTATATGATGACTGCCTGGCATGCTCAAGGCCTGAGTGTGTAATCCTCAGCACCACAAGAACAAGCAACAAACAAATGAATGAGTGAATAAATGAATAAATACTGAAAAAAAATATGTAATTTTCATCTATTTTCACATCTTTAAGGACTGTTACTTTTTTTTTTTTTTTTTTTTTTTTTTTTTTTTGTCTTTTTGAGACAGGGTCTCCCTGTAGCCCCAGCTGTCCTGGAACTCACTATGTAGACCAGGCTGGCCTTGAACTCACAGAGATCTGCCTGCCTCTGCCTCCCAAGTGCTGGGATTAAAGGAGTACGCCACCACGCCCAGCTGTTACAACATTTTTACTGAAATTTACATACATGACATCACCTCTTATGAATCTGTCCCAAGGATACGAAAGTGAAACACTACTGTATCCCAACTAAATGTTAAAGTCACAATATTCCTAGTATCTGTAGAGTGGCCTTAGGAATGTATCTGAGATACACCTATTACAATGCCATGCTACTCATGGGAAGCGGTTCCCACTGACAAATCTCATGACTCATGAAACACAATATTAGATGTCATAAGCCATGACCACAGACTATCTTAAGTTTTAAAAAAAAAAAAAAAAAGTTGTTTTTGGACTATTAGTTATAAAAAAGAACAAAAAAAATTACTAGCCAAGAAATAAAACATAAATTTGGCAGTATTTTAAAAATTCCTGTGTCATTTATAACACATCAAAGGAGACCAGAGCCAGGCATGATAGTACCTTCCTATAATCCTAGCACTAAGGAGGCTGAGGCAGGAACATATAAGCCAGTCTGGACTACACAGGAAGACCTTATCTCAAAGGAAAAAGAGACAGAGACAGAGACTAGAATGGCCACATTACAGAGAAGAGGCACGGAAACCACTTATAGTGGACAGGAGGACCACAGAATGTAACTTCAGAAATAGTGGGACAAGGAGGCCCATTCACAGTCTAGGAGCCCTTGCTGGCAGTGTTCATGACCTTCCATAGCTTAAAGTTAGACTTTTAAAAACAAAGCTTAGTCTGACATATAGACAGAACACAGAATGAGAAAGGAAGACACAGGGGAACCGAGGGGTGGAGGGAGGCAGGGTTATACAATTCAGTAGTGAAAACCAACATCTGTGTGTTCATTTACCTTCTTATTTAGCCAGTGCCAGAGCTTGAAGATGGGGGTAAGGTGAGGAAGAGAAGAGAACAGTGGGATATCATTAGAGAATGCAACAACAGCACGAAAAGAAAAGTCACTGAGGGCATGAGGAGGAGCCTGTCAGGAAAGCTAGAGGAAGAGCCTACAACACAGAAACAGGCTTTTAATTGAGACCAGGCGATATTCCTTTAAAATCACAATGGCTGGAAAAAGTAACCACAAATTTTATTGGAATCCAGCAATTAACACCATATAAATGACCCAAACCATCTAGAACCCAGTGCCTCTACCTTTGCACTGCTCCTAGCACTGCTCTTCCGGCCACACCTACCTTGTAAACACTGACTTGGCCTTCACAATTTGCTTGAGCATCACTTCTGCAAGGCCTGTTTGGCTCAGTGCTAGGAGTCTGTCCCACATCCGTGGGTTCTATATAAACTATAGCAACAGCTAACACTTACTGAATACCCCAGGCACTGATGCAGGGCTTTCACATATACTAACTCAGCCCTCACAACCACGTAACAAGTAAGTGCTATTATATATCCATTTTATTGAAAATGAAACCAGGGCACAGAAGCTAAGAAACCTGCCCAAGCCGGGCGTGGTGACACACAACTTTAATCCCAGCACTTGGGAAGCAGAGGCAGGCAGATCTCTGTGAGTTCAAGGCCAGCCTGGTCTCCCTAGAGAATCCAGGCCAGGTGTCGCTATAGGGAGACCCTGCCTCAAAAAGACAAAAAAAAAAGAAATCTGCACAAGGCCACAGGGCTAGTAAGTAGCAGAAGTGGGCTCTTGAAGGCAGAGTCTGGATTTAAAGTCCATGTTCTGTAGTCACTGAGCCTTGGACTCCTCAGGGACTGCTGGTTCTTGACACTAAGTAGATTTCTGTGTCTGGCTGTGCATGATTGGTCCGAGTTTCCCTGGAACTTTAGCACAACAGCTGACAAACAGGAATAACTCCAAAAATGTTGACCAATCTGAGTAACTAATTACTTAAACTCTCTGGATTTCAATCTAGTCCTAATCAAGTGAAGGAGTCAAACTAGGTGTTCCCTAGGAGCCTTCTCTTTCCTTTTTAAGAGGGGAAAAAAAAAAAAAAAAAACCCACCAAGATACTTAATCTAAATCCACTCTATCCTTACATGAACCATAATTCTAAGCTTTAAATTTCTATATAAAATTAGATATTAAATACGCTATTAACAGTTACAAAATTAACACTACATTTTACAAAATGGAATATTTCAAGCCATAAAACACATACTCCACGGAAGCAGTCCAAGCTCAAGCTCATACAATACCTTGCTATCAACTTTTAGTAAGAACTTTCCAAGCCCGATAATTGGCCATGGTGCTAAAGCCTCCTGCCGCTCCTTCAGGAAGCATTCGATAACCTGCCACCACACACGACAGCGTTTCTGCAGGAAGTCCACCACTCCAAAGTGAATCACAAGCTTTTTGATTATCCAGACTATAGAGAAGACACAAACATAGAGACAGACAGAATATACATTAGAAAGACAGAATATGGAAAGTTCCTTAGTTTCCTTTCTAAACAGTAAAGTCAGTACTAATGTCAAAAAAGGAGGGCAGGGGGAACCTCAAGGTATTCCAGAAGCCAAGTACACATATTCTTCAAAAAGACCCACTACCTACATCTCATCTTCATAAGGCTGAATCCCTGGACAAGTCAGGACTTATTCTCTAGCCAATAAACATGAACTACAAATGGCCTTCACAGCTTCCCTCTTCCTGACTAAGGAAAACTAAAGGCCAACACTTCCTAACTTCCTTGGCTAGCACAGGTGTTCTTCAGCAACTCCTTTTTGTTAGATGTTTGACATTTCCAACCAGGAAAGCACCAGGAATCTGCTTGCATGATGACTTTTTATCAGTACAGGCAGTGTTTCAACTGTGCTTCTGTCTCCACACTTGATGCTGCTCTGTACATCTGAAGAGAACTTAGGGTTCAGCCAAGAAGTCAGCTGAATGCAAGCAGGGCTGCTAGCAAGCTCCCTGCTAAAGTCAACTAGGAAGAGGCTGGAAGAAGGTCAGACCCAGGTGACTGCTCCTTCCCACTATCATTTCTCTGATCTTCACCCTGACCTTCAACCTGAAAGAGCAATGGGACATGACAGTTCAAAATTCCTTTGTTAGCATTTTTTAAATCCCTGGAATGCTCCTATTGTTTCTAGAATAAGCCCCTGGCATTATAGACTATAAAAAAAAAAAAAAAAACCTTCCAGAAACTACTGTATTGAAAGTTCACAAGCCAAGGCCATGTGAAATTCATTTGATGATTAGAAGATTCAGCTACGACCAGGAGAAATCTAAGTCCTGCTAAGGAGCTTTAAGGAAAAGGAGGTTTCAACAGCAACCCACACACGATTTGCAACATGAAGAAACCACCCAACAAAACCAAAAAAGGATAGCACAATCTAGAAGAGCCATCTGAGCTATGTTTCACTTAGAATTTCTATAAATGCCTTAACAGAATGCACAGCCATTTCCAGGGACTTGTTTAACTACGAATATATTGTCTGATAAGCCACCAAAAGTTCTGCACAAGATTCTAAGCAGCAAATATTAACTCTGACCACTCAACTCTGTATGTTTCCTAAGGACAGGCACAATACAAAGCACTTGTCAAATAAGTGTTTAAAATTAATAGCTAACTCAGTTAAACACCTGGCAACTTAGTAAGTGGTGAAAACTACCTAAAAGGTAAATGGGCAAATAAGTACAGATTTGGGGACTATAGAAGAGAATATGCTTCTAAAAATCATGCTGTAATTGAAAATCCTGACCTAGCAGATGGGGGCTACTCAAATTCAGGAGGTTCCTGGACAGCAGAATCCCAGCCTCTGCTGAGGACAAATCTGGCATAGAATAGATCACAATAGGAGGAGAACCCAAATAGCCAGGAAAGTATCCCCTCCAAAGTAAAAATTTTAAACTACTTGTATAATGCCAGAGAAAACTCTAATTCTTGCCAGTCTTAGAAGACAGCTTTAGTGAAAAGCAACACAATACAGGAGGGCCTTAAATGGCCATGTAGAGCACCAATAATTTACAGAAAAGGTTGGTTCCATTTTCCATTTTGATATACTGAGAGAGAGAGAGAGAGAGAGAGACAGAGACAGAGACAGAGAGACAGAGACAGAGAGAGAAAGAGACAGAGAGAGAAATTCTTAAAGCCTTCATCTCCCCTGGAGTAAAACTGCAAAGGCAAATGTACTTCCTTAAGAGTAGCTCTCTAAATTCATTCATAAACATAGATAGCTGTTAGCATTCTCCTCAGAGCCATGGGCAGCTAAACAGTCAGTTCTCTTCTTCGGTTGTTTTGAGACAGGGTCTCCTTGTAGCCCCAGCTGACCTGGAACTCACTATGTAAACCAGGCTGGCCTCAAACTCACAGAGATCCCCCTGCCTTTGCCTCCCAAGTGCTGGGATTAAAGGCATGCACCACCATGCCTGGCTTCTAACAGTCAATTCTTTATGTGGAGAATTGAATTATCTGAGATGATAATCTCAAATACTGTATGAAATTTTAAGAGGCTAAATACATTTTGAAAATTAACATGAAATATTAAAAGTAATATCAAAATATAAATAGCCGCAATGTGTGCTGAAGACCCAAATACAAATATACAACTATTTTTAAGGAAGATGACAATAAAATTATCTCAAATATTAAAATCCCACAGCAATAAAAGTAGAAAAAGGTCTGTGGCAACAAGATAAAACCATACTTAACCAGATAACAACCTGCAACGGGCACCGGCAACAGCTGCACAATCCACAAGTTCAGCCAGACCTGGACAGCAATGATGGCCCACACAAGACACACAAAGTAGATGTCACTAGTTTTCTTCTTTCTGAGAAATGTTCCCATCTCAGGCCTCTGTCTGCCCAGAGTGGGTGAAGGAGAGGAGGGTGAGGAATGAGAGGAGGATGAAGATGAGGCAGACACTGTTGGAGGTGGTTCTCCCCTGTCTGTGGGTTCTGAAAAGGCAAAGAAATATGACATCCTATCAGTCCACATTAGGAAAACAGCAATACACAACCTTATTCATCAGGCTACCCTACTTTAGGTCTTCAAAACAGACTAATAGCATGTGCAACCTGATCCCATTAGGGCAAAGAGACAGGTTTCCATGTGTTTGCATTGAACACTGGTGGAAAATTGGTTTGTTTGGAGATAGAGTTGGTAAGCAGGTTATGTTTTACTTTTTCTTTATATAGATCAGGCTGATGACTAGTATATACATACTTAAACAAAATTAGAGAAAAGTATATGACCAATCAGCTGAGCACTATACTTACCCCCCAAAAGTACTCAAACAATACAAAGCAACAAACATACACACCAGAACTTTTATATTTAAAATTTCATCCTTTTCTAGCTTGCTTTTGCAGTGCCAGCAATGGAACCCAGGTCTCATGCGTATTAGGCAAGTGCTCTACCACTAGCTACATCCCAGGCCCTATTCCTCTATAATTGAATTTTAGATTAGTTACATACATCATGACACAATATGACTTTCCAGGGTCATTTTACCGAAAATAGAAAAAAGGCTCCTTTCAGAACCCGGGGTTTTCAAACAGGTCTTTGAGTGAGTTAAAATAACAACAGATGTTAGAATGAAGAGTTTTAAAATAAAGGAAACTACGGTGGATTATATCACATAAGGCACTGGTTTCTAACAATGCAACAACTATGTTATATTTCACTGTAGAAATATGTTATTTCTACTTCCTAGTTTTGACAAGACATACAAATCAGAAAGTATATAGTTCTTAAGGCACTATTACTCAATATACCAGGACAATGGAAATTAAGATCCTAAAACATGAGCCATGTGTGGTGGGTCATGCCTTTAATTCCAGCAGTTAGGAGGCAGAAGACAAACAAATCGTACTTTTACTTAAATACAAGAGAAGGATGCATTAAACATGGAAATGAAAAGCATTCTGCTACAGTAGACAGGGAGTTGGAAGGGGAAGAAAAAGCATGAAGCAACAGAACAAACAAAATAATGTAGAAGAACTGACTGCTGGAGAAGAAACAGAAAACAGGAAAGCAAAATAAGGGGAGCAGGGGATTGTGTGTGGTGAATGGGACATAAGGAAAGAAAAACAGTGAGAAAAGGAATATAAAAAAAGTATTATTTCAAAGGTGAAAGAGCCAGGTTATGAAGCCCAAGAAGGTAGGTAATCAGAAGTATGAGAAAAGGGATACACAAGGACAAAGGTGAAATCCCACAATCGGAAAGAAGCGATAAGGGACCAGCAAGCCCAAGGTGCACTGTGTGGTGCTAGCATTCCCCTCTTAATTCTAGAGCCTACTTCTAACCACATTTTCCAGAGCAACTCAGAATGCCTTCGTGATGTTGGTCACCTGCAGGCCGAGGAGAGGGCTGGTCTTCACTGCTAGATTCATACCCTGTGATGGAGATAGCCAAGTTTGCCAGAGTAGAAGCTGCCATGGAGATCACTTGCCCAGGTAATTCTGCCCCTGTCAGGGGGGAAAAACACATATTTTAAAAACTTTCTTAAAGCAAATAAAGCTGGAAAAAACTACTGCCAATTTAAACACAAAATTGTTTTCAATAGCAATAAAACAAAATATTTCTTTCTGAACAACTAGACCAATGAATCTTTACCAAGGAAGAACACTTGAAAATCAACAGATACAAGTCTCTGGACTTTCTCTGTCATCTTTATTTGGGAACCTGATGCTGGCAGGTGTGGCAGATAATGCATATAAATTCAAAATGTTGGATTTTTTTTTAACTTTATCAGTTACTTTTTAAAATTAATTAATTATTTTTATTTGATGTGTATGTGTACTGCTTGCATGTATGTAAGCGCACCCATGTCCTGCCATGCCCTCAGAGGTCAGAAGAGGGTGGATCCACTGGAATTGGAGTTATGGACTATTGTTAGCTACCGTTTGGGTAGTAGAAATGAAACCCACATCCTCTGCAAGAGCAGCTAGTGCTCTTAACCTCTGAGCCATCTCTCCAGCCCCTTTACCAGTTAATTTTAATGTTGAAAACATTATGCATCAAGTTTGAGACCTTCCTGGTTAAACTGTCTTATCTACCTGGTATTATTAGGGTCTAATGTAGTATGACACGGCCCATATTTAGTATTCACAGTAATAACATTACATAAATGAACATGCAAATGCACGGATATTATGCAAAAACACAGATCTACAAAGATCAACATAGGCAAAATCCACCTTTGGACATCTAAAAGAACATCATTATATGGTCCCATGTAAAATTCCTAATATGCAGTAGCAGACTGTATCATCTTCAGGATTTAAATCAAACAGTTACTAACAAATGAGGCCTATCTGTGATGGTCAGTCTCTCACAGGCTATGGCAGACAGGGCAAACTAGGTCACATAGCATTAGGTTCTATACACTTTCTTGTACACTAGACGCTGGAGAGCAAAGAGGATTATTTCTTAGACTCCCCTGCAACAAAAGTATCACACAAGTAGCAGCCATGACCTTCTGTCCAAATATTCCTTTAGTGAAGCTCAGCATTTCCCCTGACTGCTTCTGCCTATACCAGAGCCAAGAGAAAGAAGATCTTGGGCTTTCCAAAAATCATGCACGCAAACTTTCCAATTGCTAATCAGTACTGCTCACTACTCACAACAGTTAGAGTGGCTTCTACTGCCCACGATTTAGGAACATTGGCCATTTCCAATCACTGAATCACAGCCACACACAGATAGGGCCTTACTTTTAGTCGGGCCGTACTCAGTTAACAACAGAGAATTCTGCCAATCAAGGAAAATAAAACAGTCCTCCTAGCTCCAAGCTAATTCTATATACACAACAAATTCAAAACTGGACACAAAACAACCTGGAGTCTAAGGTGGCCCTTTGGCCAATTTAGCCATTAAGATGGAGAGCCAACATCTAGCTCAGTCATGTCCTATCTAAACTTCCATTAAATTCCCCTGTGACATGCAGTTTATTTTTACCACTCGGAGAGAAATTCTAATTCATGGTCTGGGAAGAAAGTGTAAGTTACCTATCTGGATTGGGACTTCCTCCCTTGGCCTACACACCCAAACCCTTCCGCGAGGAGGGCAGCGCCTTTCATTTCATGTTGCACATGTTGCCCCCCATGCTGGGGAAAAAAGCAAAGACCCAACTTCCTCAGAGTCTAGTGAAGAAACATGCATGAATTAAAGAACCACAAAAAAAAAAAAATGGGGGTGACAAATTATGATTGCTATAAATGGACCAGGCATTTTGTGAGCTCTAAAGTCAACAGAAGAGTCTAGATAATCAGGAAAGGGGTCCCTAAGAAATGAAAATCAGGGCTGGAGAGAATGCTCAGCAGTTAGAGCACTGGCTGTTCTTGCAGGGACCCAGGTTTAGTTCCCAGCACCCACATGGAGGCTAAAAACTGTCTGTAACTCTAGTTCCAGGAGATCGAATGCTCTTTTCTGGTCTCCGCAGGCATTGTATGACAGAGGTGTACTTAAATGCAGGTAAAACACACACACACATATAAAATAAAAATAAATTAATTTTCAATTTAAAAAAAAATGCAAGTAGAATTGCTATTGGGGGTTGTGGGGAGGAGAAGGAATTACCCAAATACAATGAATGCCCCCTGGGTAGAAAGAAGCTAGCTGGAGACTATGAAAAGAACCTGACAAGGATAGCAAAAGAAGGCCAAAGGTTCCAGAACACAGTAAGAAACTAGGATGGAACAAAGGGCAGGAACAGGTACTCCAAATGATGTTAGGTACATAAATCATATTCAGATCTTCAGTCTTTATCCAAAGAGGAACAGGAAAGCACCAGAATTCTAAACAGGATAGAAATCTCCACCTCTCCCTATGGAAAATCTATTGCAATAAAAGTGGGTTCATATGTAGTTCCAAGAAGCAACCCCTGCATACCTGTCATCAAGTTTCCCAAGAACAATATCTCTGCAAAACTGCAGTACAATATTACAATCAGGATACCAGCAGGGAGACAAGCAACAGACAGGGTCCTCACTATACACATCTGACTCACTGCCCTTTCAGTATCCTGCTCATCTGCTTCCTGCCCTGTAAGTGATCAGCTTTGAGACACAAAAAGATCACACTTGTTTGAATGGAGAAGGATGGACAAGAGACCTATAGTAGGCTCAGGGAGATAGGCTATCATGGTACCATAGGCAGGACATGATGAAGCACGGTCCACAGCAGACTAGAAAAGTGGCAGGACTCAGAGTGGACCACACTCAGTGATGAACTGATGCAGAAATAGATTCAAAGGTGCCCATGGTTTCCAGGTTATGGTTAAACCAGTAACTGTAAGGGCCCTGGACAAAGACTTTGTAGATACCAAAATTCTATTGAAACTTCTAGATAAAAGTTACACAGACTGACCACACCAGAGATAGGACAGGACTAGCTTCTCAGAAATGTGTCTTCTCAGAAGAGATGTCTTAGGAAGACCCCAAACAAGTGCAAAGTGTGGGGAACCTAATAGCCTGGGACAATAAAGCAGAAAGGGGGCGGAAGCTGAGTTTCTAGATGAAAAGCAAAAGAATCGGTACTCTGTCCTCTACAAGATGAGCACCAGTCAATGGCCCTGAATAACTAGACTCTACACAAGCAATTTAACTAAGCAGTGGCTCACTTCTGAGACACCCTAGAAAGTAACTTCCTTGGCGTTTTTAAATTCAGTCACCTAAAAGGAATCTGGGCCATATGCATAAGAGATGAAGACTAAAGGCTATAACCTCAAGTTGAATCTAATGCTAAAACTATTAGTTACAATCAGTATGTTAAGAACTAATGTCAAGTCATATAAAACAGGAAGCTGGAGAAACTATTTTGGATAAAATTATGGGTAGGACTGGGCTCAAGGACACAGTTCAAGCAAGACAGTTCCATCAGTACAGTTCCAGGAGACACATGGTTCCCAGAAATCTTTAGGGGAACCAGTGCTCTCTGAGTTCAGACCCACTCTTAAAAACCAAATTTAAGCTGGGCGTGGTGGCACACACCTTTAATCCCAGTACTTGGGAGGCAGAAGCAAGAGGGATCTTCATGAGTTTGAGGCCAGCCTGGTCTACATAACGAGTTCCAGGCCAGCTGGGGCTACAGGGAGATTGTCTCAAAAAGACCAAAAAAAAAAAAAAAAAAAAAAAACTTAAACTTGGAAGGCAGAGGCAGGCAGAATGAGAGGCTGGTGGATCTCTGTGAGTTCAAGGCCAGCCTGGTCTATATAGCGGGTTCCAGGCCAGCTGGGGCTACAGGGAGACCCTGTCTCAAAAAGTCAAAAAAAAAAAAAATCCAAAATCAAGAGTTAGGCTATTTGTAATTATTATGTTGGTGTAGTGACACAGCAAGAGTAGGCACTAGACCTGAAAACTAAAACTAGTAAATTAAGTCTTCAAAACTATGGCTTAAAAACGATCCAACTTGCTGAAGTTGGCACAATGTGCGGTAAATATTCAATGAAAACTCTTCAACAACGTTCTGGGTCACACACAAACGATGTGGCCAATTTTTAAACCACCTCAAACTACACCAAAGTGTTAAAAGAGAACACATGGAGAAAATCAAGAGGAAGTATTTGGAAGTCATGAAAGCAAGCATAGCCAACTTCTTTTATCAAAGAGATACACCTTGTAATGAACACTATCTAAGTGGTATGTTTACACACTCCAAAACCCCAAGGTCTAGACAGAATGCCAGGACTGACATTCTAGGTCAGGTCATGGCAGTGGATAAAAAGACCCAGCTAAAAATAGGCATACACACAGGGAACATATCTCCAAACTTAAGAATTGTTGTGAAGAAAAAGGAAAGCACAACCACAGTTTCAAGTATCAATCTGCTTGGAGTCTGGGGCAGTAGGAGACCATATGCATAAAAGACTACACCAAGTGCAAAGAAGAAGGCCGTGACCACAGAGAATGGAACAAAGAGACAGAACATGAGGTCACATTCAAAGCTGCTAATATGACTAACTCAGCAATGAGCAGATTAACTTTCCAGAGTTCATGAGAAAATATATTTTGAAACCTGTCTAAATATGGAGCTACTTTTTGATCTACTCTGTTCTTTCTCAGAGACAGCAACAGCAACAGCAGCCAGAAAAACATCCACAAGCCTGCTGGCAGGAGATTCTGCATACCATGGGAAGTCTCCCAGCTTGCTGAAGAAGGGTTCATTTCCATCACTAACATGGAAAACAAAGTCCCCTTGCAATGGCCAGTGTCACAGGCCTGGATATGGACAAGGAGTTTCTCTAACCCTATGAAACTGACAGAACCATAATTGGAGAGCAGGAGATGGGCGGTAACATGTTGCCATTCTTCTTTTTTCTCCTATGTGGGCTTCACCCAACCAAGCTTGCTGGATCACATTATGCGCTATCCCAAACGACTAGAGCAATTTCCAGGACTTCCCTGTGAAGGTATTTCTACTCACTTCAATTACAAACACACTACTCTGCTCAGGCTGGGTCCCTCACCACTAGAGATGCACCTGAAGCCTGATTCTCTTCCTTTTGAAGACCCTGCTCATACTCAGAACAAATCTGACACCAAATACAATAAATTTAATACCGATACATTGGATTGCTTAAAAAATAGGGCAATGTCGGGCATGGTGGTGCACACCTTTAATCCCAGCACTTGGGAGGCAGAAGCAGGTGGATCTCTGTGAGTTTGAGGCCAGCTAGGTCTACAAATCGAGTTCCAGGCCAGCTAGGGCTACAGGGAGACCCTATTTCAAAAAGACAAAAAAAAGGAGGTGGCATATTAAAGACCCCCCAGGGCTTCATCCATTGTCAGAATAATGACAATTCTGTCATTATAGAGAGAAATGAATGGTTTTCTCTCTATAGGAACATACTCATGCTTTATTCCAGGGGCCATAGTTTGAATGTTTGTCCCCTCCAAGGTTCATGTTTAAATCTAATTGCTGTTGTAACATTAAGAGGTGACATGCAACAAGGACCACCAGATGTTAGCGCTTGATATCAGACATCTTCGCCTTGGATTGGTGAGCCGATGCACTCCTCACTACTGCCTGGCCTGTGTGAACTCTGCTTTAGAAGATGGTAGGCTTCCACCAACTGAGACAGAGATCTAGGGGGCAGAGAAGTGAGGTGCTGTAGCTTTGGAGTCAACAGGGCTAATGTGGACGAATGAGGATGCAGACAACTACAACCAGGAGCAAGAGGGTCAGCTGCTGACACCTTTTCCCTCTGACTAACGCTTACTCAGCAAACCTGGAAAGGGAAAGAACACTGGGCTGAGGTCAACGACCTTGGCTTTGGCTTCACTACAGCTCCACCTATGTGACTTCGGCAAGTCATTAACCACTGCAAGGAAGTGTCTTCATCTGCAAATGGAGGGATCATCAAGTTTACAGAGTTTTGTTTGTGTGGTTTTGTTTTTGGTAGTTTTCTAAAGTCATTACATTTAGAAGTACCTCAGAGTTCTTAGCCAATGGGTGACATATGAACATTTTTTTCCCTACATGATTTGGACTCCCAGGAAACAGCTCCTTAGGCCCACCCAAGAGAAGGCCCAAATTCTGAGCAAACCACTAATTCAGTCTAAGTCCAAGAGCCAAGCAAACTTATGCTTTAAATTCTAATGAAATCCAAAAGATTAATCCTGTGAGTCCCAATAAGCTGTGTAGCTCATAAAAGTACCTAAAACAGCTCAGATGAAGCAGAGCAGTGACCTGAACATGCACCAAGGAATCAACACACACCCTGTAGTCACAGCAGGATTCTTACCAACTACAGCATAGTGACATCTACAGGAGGAAACTGTCAACAAACACAAGGGAAGGGCTGTCCTAGCACAGGCTAGACTTCAGTACAAGGTATTAAGGACACAAGGAAAAAAAATACAGAATTTTAGAAAAGCATTTAAAAAATTTTATTTTAAGATAAGGTTCAATTAGCCTAGAGGTCCAGAAAAGCTTCTAAGAGCAGCAATAAACAGTCTATTCTAAAGCAAGAATGAGAACACAAAACCAAGAAAATCAATTTCCAAATCTGTTCTCAGTATTCATTCTGTGTCCCTATGATCCTTCCTTTCAGTAGTCAAGAACCCAAGCAGAAGCATCTGGCTGGCATGCCAACATACCACAAATCTGGGTTTATGGCTGATAATAAGAACTGACCTTGGTCTTCTGCCCCCACACTCAAAACATGGTCTTCAATTCTTGTTCTCGCAGTACACTAGGCTCTCATTTCCAGATAACTAGAATGCACACAGGGCAGGGCAGCTTGAAAGCCTTGGCTGAGACATGCACTATTCACACCCCTGTATAAAATTCAGGCAGCCCTCAATATAGCAAGGGACCAGCTGTAGGACACCTGTATACACCACAATCTGTAGGTGTTCAAAACCCAAATTTGCACATAACCTATGCCCATCTTCACAAAGACTGTAAACTTCCCTAGTTACATAGAGTACCTACAAAATGTAAATGCTACATAAATAGTTGTGAGACTGTGTCATATAGGAGAAAATGACAAGAAAAAGGTTTTGTGTGTTGAATGCAGATGTCATTGTTCCCAAAATATTTTCAATCTTCAGTTGGTTAAATCCATGGACAGGAAATTGATGGATACACATGGCTGGACTGAACTTAGCCCTAGACCACAGTAGTCAAAAGGGAAAGCCAAACCTGCATGGCGGGGAGGGTAGGCAGAGCTGTGTGAATCACTCACAGATAGGGGAAGAACAAGAAAGTAAAAGGAAGCAGAGCAAATAGAAACGACCACAAGTCAGTATTGCTTCTAGTGTGTTCTAACGCATAACTAGAGTCTCAGAGGTTAGGAGCAGGAAGACAAGCTCAAAAGGAAAACTCTGAAACAGCAAAATGGAAAATAAAATCTCCCCTATTTTCTGTCAGATATGCAATTAAGGATTTTTGCTTCAGTTAGTTATTTTTAAACTTTAAACAAAAGAAATTTAATCATACATTTAAAGGTATGATGAAGTCTTACAGGCAGGCATAGTGGCACACCTCTAATGCCAACACTGGGGAAGCAGAAAGATCTCTAGGGGTTTGAGGCCAGCCTGGTGTACATAATGAAACCCGGAAGGGAGGGAGAGAGGGAGGGAGGAGAAATCTTTAAAATTGTATAACATACTCATTTATCAAATATAATAAAAAGAATCTTAAAAATCTTTTCTTGGGGCTGGAGAGATGAGTCATTGGTTAAGAGCACTGGCTGTTCTTGCAGAAGACATTGGTTCGAATCAAAACACCCACATGGCAGCTAACAATTGTCCAAAACTCCAGTTTCAGGGGATCTGATGCCCTCTTCTGAGCTCTGTAGGCACTGCACAACACAAGTGCACTTATATACATGCAGACAAATACAGGCATCTTTTCTAAGATAGCTAGCTGTACAGAGGAGGGCATTACAAACACCTCTGTGATTAGAGAAAATGAAGATGTAAAGACAACTGCTGTAGCAGTTTATTCACTGGCATAAACAATCATGGCATACATTAAACCTAACCCACGTATTACAAAAAAGAATGTTCACTGTGCTTTTACACACCTGAAGCCAGGGACCTGAAGAGACAGCTCAGGGGTTAAGAGCATGCACTGTTCTTGCAAAGGACCCAAGTTTGGTATCTAACACCCACATCAGGTAGCTCATAACAGCCTCTAACTCCAGCTCCAGGACATCCAATGGCCTTTTCTGAACTCCACAGGCACCCACACAAGTGGTGTATACAGACACACACAAAAATAAAAATATTTTTAAAAGAAACCAAATCATGGGCCAGGCGTGGTGGCGCACACCTTTAATCCCAGCACTCGGGAGGCAGAGGCAGGCAGATCTCTGTGAGTTCAACGCCAGCCTGGTCTACATAATGAGTTCCAGGACAGCTGGGGCTACAGGGAGACCCTGTCTCAAAAAGATCAAAAAAACAACAACAACAAAAAAAGAAACCAAATCATAAAGAATCCACTAAAACACTGATGCTAAGAACAAATTCCATAAGGTCGAAGGATTTAACATCAGTACACACGCACACAAAATCAGTTATTTCTAACTATATGCCAGGCATGGTAATGCACACCTTTAATCCCAGCACTCAGGAGGCAGAGGCAGGTGGATCTCTGTGAGTTCAAGGCCAGCCTGGTTTACATAATGAGTTTCAGGTCAGCTGGGGCTACAGGGAGACCCTGTCTCAAAAAGACCAAAAGAAAGAAATAAAATAAAAATATTTCTAACTACATACTAGGAATGAACCACACAAAAAGGAACTCAGAAAATTTTCATTTGTAACAGCTAAGGAATAAATTAAACCAAAATACAACACTTACACAGTGAAAACTACACCAAATTACTAAAAGAAATTAGAGTAAATATTTGGAAATGTAGTCCACATTCATGAATTGGAAGGTTTATTATTGTTGCACTATATGTAAAATATCGTTACATATGTGTAAAACACTCCCCAAAATTATCTACAATCTCTATTAATATCCCAACAGACAATTTTGTGGAAATAGACAAAGACTTTATGGTAAAATGCACCTGACAGTCAGCACAGGGACACAAATCAGCAAAACCACCTGAAAGAACAAAGCCAGAGAACTCTCCAAAGTGTCAGAGCTGACCACACTATAACCATAGACACCTAAGTCAAGGGACTAGCAGAGACAATATAAAAGAAACCCACACACTTATGCTCAATTGTTTTTGACAAGAGTACCAAAACCACCAACAAATGGTGCTGGGAGACACTAGATATCCAACATGCAAGAGAGAGGATGGACCTTTCCCCTATACCAACATGAAAAGTAACTGAAAACAAATCAATGAGTTAAATATAAGTGACAAAAATAAAAATTCTAGCTGTGTGGTGGCTCACGCCTTTAATCCCAGCACTCGGGAGGGAGAGGCATGTGGATCTCTGTGAGTCCAGCCTGGTCTACTTAGTGAGTTTCAGGCCAGCTGGGGCTACAGGGAGACCAAAAAGACCCCCCCAAAAAATATGTATTTTATATATATATATAAATTCTGAGAGGAAAACAGGAGTAAATATTCATCTCAGATGTCTCACTAGTTTCCTAGCTATGACAACAGCCCAACAAAAGAAAAAAATAGAAGGATCTGGTCAGTATCGAAGAGGTCAAAAGCAGTCCTAAAACTCAAGAACAAAAGACAAACAGCCACATTTTTAAAAGGAAAAAGTGTTAACAAACATTTCCCCAAAAAGATAATGGCCAACAGATGCATGAAAATATGTTCAATGCCATCAGTCACTAGAAAAATTCAAATTAAAACCTCAGTAAGATGCCACTTCCCACCTGCTAGATTGGTGATTATCAAAAGTGGCAAACAGGAAGTGTTACCAAGAATGTGGAGAAGCTGGAATTCCCATGCAGAGTAAGAATGTAAATTGTTGCAGCTGCTGTGGAGAATAGACTGGTTAGCTCCTGAAACAGTTAAACTTTGAATCCATGACCCAGTAATCCCACTCCAAGGTAAATACCCAGAACTGAAATGGACACATATTGGAACATTATATGCGCCTGGTTAGTATACATAATATTTAAGTTTTAACGTATCAACTAAATACAAACATTTTCTTAAAGAATTTTAAATGCCTATGTGTGGATGATGAACTCCTTTAATTCCAGCACTTGGGAAGTAGAGGCAGGCAAATCACTGTGAGTTAAAAACCAATCTGGTCTACATAGTGAGTTCCAATCCAGCCACTGCTACATAATGAAAGCCTGTCCAAAAAAAAAAAAAAAAAAAAAAAACTCAACCAGAAAAAAACTAGTTTTTTTTACTAAAAAGTAAATAGTTTCTTCTAGCCTGCCATGGTAGTGCATGCCTTTAATCCCAGCACTCCAGAGGCAGAGGCAGAGGCAGGGGCAGGTGGATCTCTGTGAGTTCAAGGCCAGCCTGGTCTATATATCGAGTTCCAGGCCATCTGGGCCTACAGGGAGACCGTATCTCAAAAAAAAAAAAAAAAATTTTTTTTTTAATTTTAAAAAAATAGAAAGTAAATAGTTTCTTCCGCATGAATGGTCAAAGCAGCACTAGTCACAATACCCAAAAGGTGGAAATCTCCCAGTATCTGTCAAAGGATGAACAGATAAACAAAATGTGGTATACGTACATGTGGAATATTATTCAGCAATAAAGGAACCAAAGTACTTATGGGTGCACAGGTTTTCTCTTTGGAGTGGTAAATATTGTAGAACTGACAGAAGTGACAGCTACCCAATGCTGAACTATACTAAATAGCATTTTATAATAGTTGATGATTCATTCTAAACTATACCTCAATAAAAAGATACCAAAAAAGCATGGTCAAAAATAATCTAAAACATTTTAGATCACGTTATTTTCTGTTTAGAAACCACTACAGGTTTTTAAATAGATTCATAAAAGGCTCTATGTCTTACCAGTAGACTCTTTCCCATTCTGTTTCTCATAGAGGGTGCCCACAGACATCAGGAAAACAATAACCAGGAATACTGGAATTCTCCAGGAGCCAGCAAGCGATGCTGAAAATCATTAAGCATACTTTCAGTGAACAGAACAATCTGGTATACATGCTAATTAAGAAATTATTTCAAGAGAGGGGAAGAGAGATGGACTTGATCAAAATATATGCACACCCCACATTTAAGATCATCTTAAATTCAACTTATGCATTTGATCTCCAGGTGACCAGAATCAGGAATAGATCCTGAAGCCATGAGCTGGTCTGATTTTCTGAAAACATCATGGGTTTGAACTCCCTCTCTCAAGCAAAGACCCAATAACCCAAAAGAAAAGCTTCCATGTGCATTCATGAAGGAGCAGGGCAAAGATGTTAACAAGTCTGGAAGGACAGGCTCCTACCCCTAAGCACTTGTCTTTCCCTGAGGTCATGAGAGAGTCCCTCCACTGCCTTCAGCAAAGTCTCATCATCACAAGATCTTACAGATAAAAAAACCCCTAGCACTCCAACTCAACTAGCATGGAGAACACACTTTCAACATCAAGCTCTAAACAGTGACATTTTCAATTAATCAGGCTTTCGATTTGGTTTTTTTGGGAGGGAGGATTTATTTATAAAAACAAGTAGCTCTGGGGCTGGAGAGATGGCTCAGTAGTTAAGAGCACTGACTGTTCTTGCGGAAGACCCAGGTTCGAATCCTAGCACCCACACGGCGGATAACAAACAACTGTACATAACTCCAGTTCCAGGGGATCCGACACCCTCATCTGTCCTACTCAGGTACTACACAACATGAGTGCACTCTCATACATGCACACAATACACACACATAAAAAAAAATAAAGCAGGCCGGGCGTGGTGGCGCACGCCTTTAACCCCAGCACTCAGGAGGTAAAGGCAGGCGGATCTCTGTGAGTTCAAGGCCAAGCTGGTCTACACAGTGAGTTCCAGGACAGCTGGGGCTACAGGGAGACCCTGTCTCAAAAAAGACCAAAAAAAAATAAAAAAAAAAATAAAGCAAAAAAAAAATTTTTTTAAAGAATCAAGGAGCTCTAAAAATATTTCAGACTGAGTTGCTAAATTTTGTTTTTAAATAAGAACTTAATACATGCATCAACTTGGAGTTAGAAATAAAGCATTTTGGCCAACCTTCCGCAGCATGCTGAAAAGTCACTCAACATCTGAGCAGTCACCCAGCTAACAGTGAATGGTAACAGGAAACTCATGACTGAGCAGCTCTGACATCAATCACCTCTCAGCTGAAAAGCCAGTCTCTGACTTCCCCCCAACCCTGACATCTCTTCCTGGCACAGATACAGACCTGCTTAAGTTACTCTTTCACAGGATGGAGAGCCCTTCAATTCCTGAAATGGGTTTTCCTATTTCATAAGCTCTTCACTGTCCTACCTCCTCCCCATTCCCACACCAGGCCCTTCCTCTTATCTAGAGTGAACACCTTCCCTAGTCCCTTTAACTAGGGACAGGCCAGAGCAGCATTAAAATCATCCTTGAGCCGCTGGAACAGGAGTTACTAATGGTTGTGAGCGGAGACATCTCTCTAGACCCAGATATGCTTACCTTTTTTTTTTTTTTTTGGTCTTTTTGAGACAGGGTCTCCCTGTAACCCCAGCTGACCCAGAATTCACTACATAGACCAGGCTGGCTTTGAACACACAGAGATCTGCCTGCCTCTGCCTCTGGAGTGCTGGGACTAAAGGCAGAGTGCTGGGACTAAAGGCATGCACCACAATGCCCAACTCAGATATGCTTACTCTTAAAGGACTTTGCTAAATAAAAATATGTAATACAATTA
The DNA here is from genome assembly GCF_000622305.1 of Nannospalax galili. NCBI lineage: Eukaryota > Metazoa > Chordata > Mammalia > Rodentia > Spalacidae > Nannospalax > Nannospalax galili. Next base: position 1,590,355 of record NW_008356473.1, on the reverse strand, counting down.
ATAGATCAACATTTTAAAATACAGCATTTTCTTTTTACTTTCTTAGGATCTGACTCTGTAGCCCTGACTGGCCTGGACACCTGGCAAAGCACAGCATTTTTGCTCAAGATGAGTACAATATGAAAGCATAATATTTTCTAAAGATTATGCTAAAGAATTTTAAATGCAACATACAACGCTACGAAGAACTCACTTTCAGTCAGCCTCTGCTGACTTTAAACTGTTTTGTTTTTAAAGAAGGACCTACCTAAGTGAAAAAGCAGTATCATCCACACAGGAATTGAAATTGCTCTCAAGTATCGTTCAGTGCTTGAATTCCACTTGAAGGAAACAGTCAACACATAGCCAACTACCAACGTCCAGATCTTAAATAAAAGAAACACAGACACAGTTACAAAATAAAGAGCAATAACATAGTTTTAGGCATTGGCAAGCAGCTTATGGTGTAGGTGCTCTGGACGCTGAAGGGAGAGAATAAAGGTTGGAGGAAGCTAGCATGCCTGGTTTTCCTTCCCTGTTAGATAAGCAGACATCTGAAACCCGTACAATGATGCTCGAATATGTCCTCAAGTACAATGTTTTAATGCATTCTGAAGTTCAAAACCCGTTTAATACTTAATTACTATATAGCAATGGATTTAAACCAAAGCCTAATCTTATAAAAATCCCCGTTTTCTCTGTTGATTAATGTCTAGAAAAAGGAAGGGGGTTAAAAAGAATCAGATTAAAAGGATCCTATTTTAGCCTATAAATGTTACTGCTAAGAATCTTTTTTAAATATTTTATTCATTTTTTAATTTTATGTGTATGTGTATTGCCTGCATGTATGTAAGTGCACCCATGTTGTACAATGTCCACAGAGGTCAGAAGATGGCGTCAGATTCCCCTGGAGCTGGGATTATGGATGATTGTTAGCCACCATGTGGGTACTGAGAATTGAACCCAGGTCCTCTGCAAGAGCAGGCAGTGCTCTTAACCACTGAGCCATCTCTCCAGCCCCAAGAAAAATCTTTTTTAAAGCTAGAAAGGGGGAACTAGCTAAAGTGTCACCCTGCCAATAACCTAGGTGACAAATGTTAAAAACTTAAGAAAGTTATATGCCCAAACTTAAAAAGCATTCCCGAAAAAAATTACTAGAGGAAGAAAGAGCAAAACTTGAAAACAGAAATCAGCCAGAGCCCCCTCTATTCCCTGTACCCTAAATGCTATTACTAGCACCAAGAAGCATTTGTTAAGATGTCAAGGTCCCTTACACACACATTAACTCTTTTTTCAAAGGAACACTTACAAAGAACAAATTTGAGCACTCGAAAATGAGTCCGTGGATGCAAAATTCAAGTATGGCAAGAACCTTGAGGGTGAAAGTACATTAAAAGAAAACAGGACTTCCTACAATTCAGAGCACGGAGGGGGAAAAACAACAAGGACCACCAAAAAGACTGGAAAGACGCCACGTAAAGCTACCTACCATCTGTGCTATTTTGGTTACATCTGTCAATAAAAAGAATCCTCCAGTTTTAGAAACGTGTATGGCTTCAGACTTGAGAATTTAGATGTGGAATTAATCTTTACAAAATAATGACAGATATTGTCAGTATAAACTCATCAGAATGTGAGGAAGAACTGTGGAAATTGATGACCTAAAAGGCTGACAACTGGGAGATGATTTTATACAATTTAAACAAAATTATTTTGTACAATAATTTCATACAATTATTAAAATGGATAATTTCTGTGAAGAGACATTAGGGATTTCCTCTAAAACAAGGTCTCTTAGTGAACCTGGAGCTCATAGCCTGGGCTGGCTGGAGCTGGGCTTCAGGGGTGCGCCTGTCTCTGCTGGTGTAAGAGCTGTGCTGCCACTCCCACTGCACTTTCTTTTTACAAGGTTGCGGGGACCCAACTCTAGTCATCATGAGCGTGTGGCAGGCACTTTGCCAACTGAGCCATCTCCCAAGCCCTAAAAAGTTAGGGGGGTTTTGTTTGTTTGTTTTGTCTTTTTGACACAGGGTATCCCTGCAGTCCCAGCTGGCCAGGAACTCTCACTACATGGCAAACAAGTGCTGTCACTGAGCTCTAGCTCCAACCCTCAAACACAATTTCTAGTCTCAGACTCCCTTAAGAGTGTTTTGTTTGATACTGGATCTCACTCTGCAGCCCATGCTAACCTTAAATTAGCAATCCTTCTGCCTCAGCCTCCCAAGTACTAGTATTACAGAGTCACCATGCCTGGCAAAAATGCTTTATTCCCTAACCCAGAAATCATCTTCACATGCCTTTAACCTTTGACCAAACCTATCTGTATGCTGATTTTCTCCATAGCTGGATCAGAGGGCATACTTACCCAAGCTTATCTTCTTAGACATGCTGTGTCCTTTTCAAAATAGACAACCCAGTCATTTCATAGCATCAAAGTGCTAGACATTTTATAAGACTGCATAAAATTTGGAAACATTTATTTAGCACTCCAAGTAAAGCAAGCACATTTTCCTTCATGTAACATAATTAGCCACTTTTATACCAACCACTCAGTGGGTAAAAGGCAGGTGCAGTGTGTATGCAAGCATGCCTGCCCATGTGGAGGCCAGAGATTGACCTTGGGATGCCTTTTTCAATTGTTTCTCCTCTTTTTACATTTTTTAAATTTATTTTTATTTTATGAGTGTCATGCAGTGCCCACGAAGGACAGAAAAGTACATCAGATCCCATGAACTGGAGTTATGGATGGTTGTTAGCCACCATATTTGGGATCTGAACCTGGGTCTTCTGCAAGAACAGCTAGTGCTCTTAACCACTGAGCCATCTCTCCAGCCCCTTGTTTCTCCACTTAAAAAATTATTTTGTTGGGTGTGGTGGCACACACCTTTATTCCCAGCACTTGGGAGGCAGAGGCAGGCGGATTTCTGTGAGTTTAAGGCCAGCCTGTTCTACATAATGAGTTCCAGGATAGCTGGGGCTACAGGGAGACTGTCTCAAAAAGACCAAAATATATATTTTGTTTTTTTTTTTATTTTATGTGTATGAGTGTATTGCTTGCATGTATGTGTAGGTATACCCATGTCATGCAATGCCAGCAGAGGTCAGAAGAGGGCACTGGATACCCTGGAACTGTTCTTAACCGCTAAGCCAACTCTCCAGCTCCCACTTTATTTTTTTCTTTTTTTTTGAAACATGGTCACTGAACCTGGAGCTCACCATTTGGCTAAACAGGCTGGCCAGCAAGCCCTAGGAATCCATCTGTCTCCATCCCTCCCTACACACCTCCAGGCCTGGATTTTATATGGATCCAGGGAACCTGAACTCAGGTCTTCAAGCACTTTACTCACTGAACCATCCCCCCAGTCCCCTTTTCTAAGTCTTTTTCAGAGAGAATAAAACAGACTTCCTCTGAATAATCACAGGCTGATCACTGGTGGATCAGCAACTGCTCCAAGTACTTTACTGTCCTTTAAGATAATTTACTTCTACTTTGCAAACTGTTCTATCATATGGCCCTTAAGACTCAGGAATTTTTGCAACCAAATCTTTAACTGTGAAATAACTTCTGTTCCCTGTTGCCAGGTAAGCAGCAACAAACCTAAGAAAGGTTTAGAAGTAGAATGGAGTAGACCCACAAGGCTGGCGCAGTGCACTCTTCCTAAGGGCCTCCTATGATCTTGAACCAAGAATGTGAAGGAGACTTAGATACCATACAAGCCAACTGCTCATTGTAAAACCAGGGTTGAGTGGCCCAGAGTAAGGCCACAAAGCAAGTCACTGATAGAGCAGGCTTTAAAACTGCAGGTCTTGGGCTGAAGAGATGGCTCAGCGGTTAAGAACACTATTTTTGCAGAAGACCCGGGTTCGAATCCCAGCACCCACATGGCAGCTAACAAACTGTCTTGAGACTCCAGTTCCAGGGGGATCCTACGGCCTCTTCTGTCTGCCGCAGGCATCACATGACACAGGTGCACTTACATACAAGGCAGGCAATACAGGCATACACAAAAAATAAAAATATTTTTTTAAAAAACTGCAGACCATAAAAAATACATTTAAAAAAAAAAAGAAAAGAAAAAAAGAAAGGGGCTGGAGAGATGGCTCAGTGGTTAAAAGCACTGACTGCTCTTGCAGAGGACCCGGGTTCATTCCCAGCACCCACATGGCAGCTACAAACTGTCCTTAACTCTAATTCCAGGGGAATCCGACACCCTCTTCTGATCTCCACAGCACTGCACAACATGGTTGTGCTCACATACATGCAGGCAATACACTCATACACATAAAATAAAAATAATAAAAAATAAAATAACAAAACAAAACAAAACTGCAGGTCTTCTGATCCTTCAGTCCTGACTGTTTCCAACTTACAGTTCTTTATAAAGATAGAAATAGTGGGATGGAGACAGACCGAGGAGAAAACAAGTCTGTATCCACTGCAAAAATCATAAATGGACTTCATTTTTTTCTAACAAGTCTGAACAAAGGGGAAGAGCAGAGTCTAACATTCCCAGCAAAGAGAAAAGATGAGGCAGAGGATGCCATCAGGTTTTTAGATTCATCTTGCACAACTCCACAACCAGGGGAGAGGTCAAGGGCTGAGTCACGTTGAGCATGGTGCAACAGATAATTTTTTTTTTTTTTTTTTTTTTGGTCTTTTTGAAACAGGGTCTCCCTGTAGCCCAAGCTGGCCTGGAACTAGGTAGACCAGGCTGGCCTTGAACTCACAGAGATCCACCTGTCTCTGCCTCTCAAGTGCTGGGACTACAGGCATGTGCCACCATGCCAGAAGATGAGGGAAATGGGACACAGATTAAGAGTGTAAGTAGTCCAAAGTGAGATGAAGAGGAAGAAACAGGATAAACTGGTGACAAAGGAAAGCAGAAGTCCTGATGCAAAGGAAAACTGGGCAGGACCCGAAAAAAATACCACACAGATAGAAGGATACATGGTGGAAGAGATGGCAGGTTTCTAGGTAACTAGAATCCAGGGGAACAGCTGTGATTAGTCCAGTGCTGGTATTTTAGTTTTTGTCTTTTAACTGAAATCAATTTATTTTTAAAAATTAAACTTGGAGCAGCCAGGTGGGGTGGCACATGCCTTTAATCCCAGCACTCAGGAGTCAGAGGCAGGTGGATCTCTATGAGTTCTAGGCCAGCCTGGTCTAGATAGCAAGTTCCAGGCCTGCTGGGGCTATAGGGAGACCCAGTCTTTAAAAAAAAAAAAAAAAAATTAAACTGGGGCTGAAGAGATGGCTCAGTGGTTAAAAGCACTGGCTGCTCTTGCATAGGACCTAGGTTTGGTTCCCAACACCCACATGGCAGCCAACAACCGTCCTGAACTCCAGTTCCAGGGGATCTGATATCCACTTAAGGATCCTCAGGCATTGCATGCACAGGTACACTTGTATACATGTAGGCAAAACACTCATGCACAGATAATTTAAAAAATCAAAATATGTTTTAATTAAACTAAAATTTTAAACATGTTATGAGAAAACTTTCTCAACCCTTACTGAAGGGTAGTACCACAGAGTTTGGATGACAGCAGAACTTCACCTGCTGGCAGATCTAGGGAAGACAATTAAGAGTATAAACCTATCACTCTAATTAGCTTTTTCAGATACGAAATCCCTTCCTCCCACTGGACAGAACTGTTGTAACAATGTAACTGCATCCTGTTAGAACCTAGTTCAGTACCTTGCACATGGTACATGTACAAAAGTTGGATCTTGAATATGCAGTATGTGCTCACATGCTTGCATGTACTTTTCTCTCTACTTCTCTCATACAAACTCACATTTACAAGCTGTCTAAAAGCACAGAGTGCTGTTCTGTAACAGGCAGTCCTGCTTGGGCTCAAGACCAAGTGCTGTGGTCCAAGAGATAGAAAAGATCCTGTGGGCTCTTGCCCAGCCACACGTAAGCCCTTATCAGAGCTTTCAGGAGAGGGCTAACACACCTCCCTTCACATCACTTTCCACCCCTAAGTGTGCTTCCAAAAAACTCAATTTTCTAGTTTTTCTCAAACTGGGATCAACTTGGTCCTCTTACCACCCCCTACTCACTTCTAGTTCATTCATAAGTTTCTTTTATAACGGGTTTGTTCTGTTTTTTAACCCCCTCCTCATTTCCCTTTCTCCCATCATTGTGGGCAAACAGATGAGTTAGGGGCAGTTACATAAACATTGTTTGGAGGGCTGTGGATGTGGGTCAGCGATAGACAACATGCTTAGCATATACAAACCCTAGTTCAACTCTCAGCACCACCAGAAAATATATGTGCAACTGGTCTGACTTTCCTCCCTCTAGCCCCCAAATCAAATCAATCTTGGCTCTTGCCTTCCACTCATTACCCACAGCCCAAACACGTGAAATACAAACATGAGGGTTTATCATCAGTAAAAGAATATTCAAAGGTATATACACTGAGCTGTGGATACATGCTCACTTCCTCAAGTTGGTCCGTTAAGATTCTGAGGGACAAGGAGAAATGCCTTACTTTCTCCTAACCATGCCAATCTACCTCGTACTCAATTCTTACTACAGTAGCAGTTAGGGCCCTGGCTGCTCTTGCAAAGGAACCAGGTTCAGTTCCCAGCACCCATATAGAGGCTAACAACTGTCCAGAACTCCAGTTCCTGGGAATCCTACACCCTTTTCTGGCCTCTGTAGGCACTGCTTGCACATGGTGCACTTAACATGTAGGTGGGCAAAATGCTCGTACACATAATATAAAAATAAATAAAGATAAATAAGTGCTATCCCTATAAAGTGGGCTTTCAGTTCTCATTTTCTAGAATTTGATGGATATGATAGCTATGTAGTAGCAACAGTTGAAATGCTAGCATAATCTGTAAATGTGTCTGACAAGTCTGAAATTTCCTGAGGACAGGAACCAAGTCATATTTCTTATAGGAACAAAGCAGTCTGACTTTTAGATGTGGTATCTGATCCATTTAACTGAATTGTGTAACAGCAGAAGGGCACTGACTTTAACTTCTCAAAAGTGAACAATGGACCTGGAGGTATAGCTCAGTATTTGAGCCCTTGACTAGATTGCACTAAGCCTTGGGTTTCGTCCCCAGCACAGCTTAACAACAACAACAACAATTGTATCACAAATTTGTCCATAAGCTGTGTGACAGGGCAGTCACATTCTTTGAACCTGTGGCCCACAATTGGTGAAAATGAACAGTTATCTTTGTGTTTATCAATTCCATTAGGATATTCTAATTTATGAGGCTAAGGGTCCAACTCAGTAGCATGGGTGAAGTCCTGAGTTCAACCCCCAGGATGAAAATGGGCAATATGCTCATAAACAACTATGTACCCCAAGACAGGTCTTGCACCCCACCCTTCTTAAAAATCTCTCAGAAAGCTTACTACCTAACATTACTATGCTCGATCAAATTAAAACTTGAACTTAATGATAGTCCCGGAATCAATTTATCACTCGACCAATAAATAACTTCTGGCAGGTTGAAACCCTGCTTAACTGGTAAAGGGAACAGTTTTGCAACTTAATAATGTCAAGGTATCTTGAACTTTATTTCACTAACAAAAGCAAATAAAATTAAACAGTATGGGGTGTCTAAGTGTGTGTGCATGTCTGGGCCTCAAGCACACTGGGCAAGGTCTTACTCCAGAGCTACATTCTTAGTCTCTGTGGAAGTTTATTGATCAACATTCTTAACATTCTTAAGCATTAAATAACCACTTGATGTTAACAGTCCCCAGTAAGCATGTGGATATACCGGCCTGCATCATAGTCTGAGACAGGAAATAGGTCTCTAAGGTTATCTCTGAAATTCCTTCCAATCCTAAGTTTCTATGATTTCCTTAAGAGAACTTGGGTGATTCAAACATTATCTAACACTCTTTCACCCAGTCTGCTGCTTATCTAGGCGAGAGGGAATGGGCTAAGGTCCCTGCACAATAAAAGTAGTTACAGCGATGCAATGTGGAGGGAAGAGGCCCAAGCGCTCAGCACCCAGCCTCTCGCACAAACTATAGTAAAAAGGACGTGAACCCTGGGCATCATCAGCCTGTTTTAGAGCTCGAGTTTTAGCGCTTGAGAAATCTGAGCTGACCAGTCCCTAATTCCCCTCTGGCCTGGTAAGAAGTCAACTTTTCTTAACTGTTCAAGTTGGACCAGAATCTCTAAAATGCCTTTCAGTTCTTGACGCCCAGACTGTGCAGAACTCAGGACAGCATCCATCCCCAATCAGTAGTAAAACTAACCCCCATGCCCCAGGCCCTGGGACCTCCCTCTACAAAGTAGGGCAGTGCTTCTCGGCCAAAGGACGTACACCCTGCCCCCCCGCCCCCCAGGACGGCCTTACAAAGCAGCAGCAGGTAAGACCTGTTTCAAATGACAATCCGCCAGTCTTGAAGGAAGGGCGCCAAGTTCCCCGGGCGTGGGAAGGCGGGCACAGGTGAGGACCTTTGGCCGCCCTTGCTCGGCTTCCAGGCCTCACACTACATCCCTGGGGCCCGGAGCCCGCCACCCCCCGCACTCACGCACCCACAGGCTGCTGAAGTAGTCGAGGCCCCGGCAGATGAGCGCGCCCGCGTGCGCCAGCAGCACCTGTACGCCCAGGTAGCTGCCCAAGCAGTAGAGGCCGTAGAGCAGCGGGCCGCCGGCGCCCAACAGCAGCAGCAGACGGCGGCGGCGCAGCGCCTGCTCGCCCAGGGCCTCGACGCTGTAGTCGGCGAAGCAGAGCGGCAACAGCAGCGCGGCCAGCACGATGGGCGTGTGCGCGCGGTGCAGGCGCCGCAGCCAGTGGCGGCCCAGGCGCGTGAGCGAGCTCTTGAACGGGTGCAGGAAAGTGCCGCACAGTACGGCCCAGAGTAGCGGCCGCAGGAAGGCCTCGAGGATGAAGTACACGAGCACCGCGGCGCCGCAGCACAAACACACGAACAGCACGGCGCCCGTGTTGTAGAAGGCCTGCTTGATGGGCTTGTCGAAGCGCAGCGCCAGCGCCGCCGTCCGCGGGGTCTCGCCCACACCGACACCACCCTGCGCCGCCGTGTGCGAGACGCGGGGCTCCTGCCGGGGAGAGCTCCTCGGGCTGGGCGCCTCAGCAGGGCTGCGACGGTCAGCCATCGCGCCTCTGCCGCTGGGGCCAGGGGCGGGCCCGCATGCCGGAGAAGAGCGCCGGCGGAGGCGGGCGGCACCGCGCGGCCTTGTGGGCTTTGTAGTTCTTGACTTGGCTGCTTAGCGCTCCTGAGGCATAGGAAAACTACAACTCCCAGAAGGCTGAGTGTGAGCGCCTCCGCTCTCAGGCCCATTGGTCCCCTTTAGGGTCCAGGTAACAAGTTTTGAGGAGGTCTAAGAAATTTGAAAAAACCCCCTTCCCGCTTTGGTGGATGTCGAAATATGTGGAACCTGGATTCCAAAAGAGACGTTACTTAAAAGATTTTCCATCTTTAGTATCCTGGGGAAGTACTTCTAAAAATACCGATGGCCAGATTGTTTTACTGTTTTCGAATAAAACCTCTTGATGTTTTGCGACAGGATCTTCCTGTATCCCCAGCTGGCCTGGAACTTGCTGTTCTGTTTGAAGCTGGACTGGCCTGGTTCTCACTGAGGACCACCTGCTTCTGTCTCCCAAGTGCTGGGATCAAAGACCTGTGCCACCGCACAGGCCGATAAAAAAAATTTTTTTTAATTTAATTTAATTTTTTTCATTTTTTAGAAGAAGCATTTCATTACAACTTTAACATACTCAGTAACAATTTACAGAGCAAAGCTACCTCTCTTTCAAAAGTGGCTATAAAATGTTTAGGCATTTTTAAAAAATATTTTTTATTGAGTTTTTTGCCTTGCATACCACCCCCCATACCCTCCACCAAATTTCATGCATTCTGTCATATAGGTAAAGCCTATCCGTCAATCATGTGTACACAGATGTCCCTCTATGCAAGTTCATCCACTGGAGGCAAGTCAGCCTATCTTAGAGTCAGTCCCTTAAGAAAGATCTACTCTCCCTCACCCAGCAGTAATCAGTTTCTCGGCTAGGATTGGGACCTGCTGTACTTTTTCCCTCCTTCTATGCTGGGTTTTAGTCTGATCTGAGTAGGCACAGTTCTTGTGCATGCTGTCACCATTGTTTCAAGGTCATATGAGCAAGTTCCTAGTTGCCAGAAAGCCTCTGTTTCCTTATGTTCATGTACCAACCCTGGCTCTTAGATCTTCCCTCCTCCTCTTCCAAAATGGTCCCTGAGCCATTGTTGGGTGAGGTTTAATATAGGAGTTCTATCCAGGGACACACACTCTGCAGTCTCTTTTTCTCTAAAACTTAGCCAGGTATGGCCTTCTAGGTGCATCACACTCTCTTGTATAAGGAAGCCACACACTGGTGAGAGAGTTGGGGGATATATTAGTATTCTCTCTACACCCTGTTCCACTCTGTTCCTTGAGCCTCAGGTGTAGAGGTCCCATGGTAGATGTGTCACTTAGGGCTAGGCATCTCTCAGACATATATTCTCTGAGTGTGACCATTTGTGGAACTCTGTAATAGCCTCCTCCTCTTTGATATGAGTGCTGTTTGGTATACTTAGGGTGGTAGGCAGTTCTGAGATGGCAAATTTGGAGGCCAGGGGCAAGGTGGGGGTAGGGACAGCCTGTGGAGGGTCTGGAAAACTATGCTATATGATTAAACTAATTTGAGTTAGGAAACTAGTCCAGAGATCTGAGGCAGAAGAGCCGCAGCAGGCCTTCCTTCTCTTTTTCTTTTTTGAGAATTTTATATATGAGTACTATATTTACATCCTTTCCACCTTCCCTCAACCTTCTCCAACTCCTCTCACACACACCCCCAACTCCCTCTCAATTTCTTGTTCTTTGATTATTATTGTTACCTATACATATATATTCTTTTTCTAATATTTTATTATTTTTATTTTATGTGTATGGGTGTGTTGCCTGCATGTATGTGAGTACACCCATGTTGTGCAATGCCGTGGAGTTCAGAAGAGGGCTTTGGATTCCCCTGGAACTGGAGTTAAGGATGGTTTGTAGCTGCCATGTGGGTGATAGAAACTGAACCTGGGTCCTCTGCAAGAGCAGTGTTCTTAAACACTGAGCCATCGCTCCAGCCCCTACATATACATATTTATTCTTATGTATATAATGCAGTAAGCCCATTGAGTGGTGCTTGTGTGTACACCTCCTTAGGGATGATCCATTTAGGATTAGATAACCTATCAGCAAGTTCCTCCCTGAAGAAAACTAATTCTCCCTCCCTCAACTTACACTGATTGCCTGTAGCTCTTCATCTAGAGGTAGAACCCTGCGAAATTTCCCTTGTCCACATTGGCATGTCAACTGGTGTTGTTATGACAGGGCTTTAAATAGCTATTCCCATGTGACAGTCTGTTCTAAGTGCCTCAACTTGTTTTATCCTTAGAACAAAGCATTATTATCCTTGTTTTACAAACGGGAAAACTGAAGCACAAGAGGTTAAGTGCCTGGTCAAGCTCACACATGACTGCTAAGTGGTAGAGGGGGACATTCAGGCTGTGGACCCTTCTGTAGCTCTTACATTCTGTGCTAACTGGTCTGAAGAGGGGATCTTTTAGTGTCTATGTAAAGATCCTTAGAGAACTGTCATGTGCAGCTGCTGTTAACTATTTGTGCTAAATACAGAGCAAGAGCCTCGGTATGGGAGCACTCTAAACTCACCAAAATGTTAAACTGCCGCTCTTCATTTTTAGTACCTGGTGTCAGATCAGTTAAACTCCCCACCTCAGTGTCCTCTCTGGCATATAAGAATGGCAATAATCGTTCTTTCTACAGAGTGGTTGTGAAAAAAGAGAGTCCTGGGCAGTGCAGGGTGCTTCTGTTCTAAGGAGAAAGTGCTGACATCCAAGTCTGATTCCCATTAAATACTCTAAATAGCATTTTTATTTTCAAGAGAAGACAAGGAAGAGGAGAGGGAAAGTAAGAGAGAAAGGAGAGAAGGAAGGAAGGAAGGAGGTGGGGGAGGGAGGGAGGGAGGAAGGGAGGGAGGCAAAAAACTTTCCCCCTTTACCGATTACACAATATAGGGGTATTTAACCATGCAAATTATCCCTTTTCTTTTTTCAACAAATCTTCATGTTAATTTCCACATGATAGCTCTTTCTCTTCTAAACTAAGTAAGAGCTTTTCAGATAACAAAAAACTGTTGCATACTAAGTCTTAGAGAAAAAAGGACTCAATTTTCAAATAAAAGGAAAAGTAGCTCCTTTCCATCTTGCTTAGAGGTTTTGGGTCACAGTTTTTCAGTTTAGGGTCTCTGGAGTTTGACTTGGCAAATGTCTGCTTCAGTTATTTTTGCATTTTGGTGAATTACTTTGTTCAGGTCTTCTGAGATCACAATTGCAAATTATGGTCACATAATCAGTGTACATTTTCATTGATTTGAGCCACTATTTGAAATTTAATTTGTGTATGAATGTATTGCCTGCATATGTGTAAGTGCACCCATGTCATGCAATATTTGTGGAGGCGAGAAGAAGGCATCAGATCCCTGGAACTGGAGTTGCAGACAGTTGTTAGCCACCATGTAGGTGCTGGGAATCGAACCTGGGTCCTCTGCAAGAGCAACTAATGCTCTTAACCACTGAGCCGTCTCTCCAGCTTCTTGGCTTCTTGAGCTGCTATTTATATAACAAGGACTGAACTTCACCTCCTAAAAAAAGTCCTTGGTCACTTCAGAGGTGGGGGATGCTTCACATATGTTCATGAACCAAGATCAACCATTTATGCCAGCCTGCTGCCCAACAGAGCTCATTGAGCCTTGTGTCCATTGTAAGATGACCAGGGCCTGTGTCACTACATTTTCACTTTTTTCTTTTTTTTTTTTTTGGTCCTTTTGAGACAGGGTCTCCCTATAGCCCCAGCTGTCCTGCAACTCACTATGTAGACCAGGCTGGCCTTGAACTCACAGAGATCTGCCTGCCTCTGCCTCCCGAGTGCTGGGATTAAAGGCGTGCTCCACCATGCCCGGCTTCACTCTTTTTTAAAATTAAATTATTTTTCTTTTTGAGATAGTGTTTCCCTATAGCCCCAGCTGGCCTGGAACTTGCTTTGGAGACAGAGTCACCTTGACCTCACAGAGAAGAACTGCCTGCCTCTCCCTCCAGAGTCCTGGAATTAAAGGTGTGTGCCACCATTCTTAATTTAAAAAAAATTATGTGTATTCATGTTTTGTCTACATGTAAGTGCACCATGTGTGCAATGCCAGAGAAGGCCAGAAGAGGGCATTAGATCCCCTGGAACTGGAGGTACAGACAATTGTTAGCCACTGTGTGAACTCAGGTCCTCTGGAAGAGCTCTTAACCAATGAGCTAGCTTTGTAGCCCCCATCCTTAAACTTCTAATCCTTGTGATACTGAGCAGATCTGGATTCCATTAAGAGTGGAAGAAGGGGGCTGGAGAGATTGCTCAGTGGTTAAGAGCATTGACTGCTCTTGCAGAGGACCCGGGTTCAATTCCCAACACCCACATGGTGGCTATGAACCATCCTTAACTTCAGTTCCAGGGGAATCTGAACAAC
>NW_008356473.1:1570054-1576769 GCF_000622305.1 Nannospalax galili | reverse complement strand
TATATATATATGCAGCACAGAGCCCAGGACATGGTGAGACCCTGATAGTGGCTCTGAGTGACTTCTTGGTTTACTCTAGAGTAGCTGAGTCACCTCTTGACCAGTCAATGTCCACACACCCCCAGTGTTTGAAGACAGTCAGCTCCAAGATGTAACACTGGCAGGGAGAGGCTTTTCCTGGCATTGTGTCTGTCATAGAGTTTTCCAAATGTTTCCACAAACCTTTCCAAAAGTGTGCTAAGTACTTGTGTTGTACAACACTATCCTCAAAGCAGACCAGCTGCACCCACCAGCTGCAAAGATCATCACAGCTGGACTGTTGTTGACTGTTGACTATCCTTCACAGAAGGGGGGGGCGGTCATTGGATCCTTGCCCAAGTATCCAGCCACTCCCTCCAGCCATTTGTATACAACTCTGCCCTGGTTGCAGGTGGCTTCTGGGAGGGGCTAGAGTATATATCCTGGGAGAAATTAAGAGCAAGGGGTTTCTTGGTCACAGTCATGTGGAAGCCATCATCCATGCTGAGTGCAGACCTCCCAATATGACTGCTTTAGGGTCACCCATGCTACTGCTTATAACCTCTCACCCATGCTTTGTAAGTAAGTCTAATAAACTCATCGGTTCTCCAGAGTGGACTTTGGTGGAATCGAACTTAGGTTTGTCACTGGGACCTTATGGGGGGAGGCGGGTAGACACTGCCTAGTCACTCCCTCCCTGGGAGAAAATTCTCTCAACAACTTGCTTTGTACAAAGTCCATACTTGCAATGTATGTGTCCACTTCTACGAAGTGGTATGTTCACAGAGAGAGACTGTGAAAGTGTAATCACACACGCATTCAGTTTCTAGAGCTGCCATTTATTATCTGTATGGTTGAGGGCAAGTTACACAGCATTTCCCACTAAGGAAGGTAAGTAATGGTTACCCTGTGGCCAAGTACCCATAGAATTACATATACTATTTCTAATCCTTATAGAGCTCTGTCCTGTAGACCTACTGTCTCCCTTGAACAAATGAGGAAACATGCCCAGCAAAAAAAATTAACTTATCCAAGGTTATACAGCAAGATGTGTATCAAGGTTATACTGCTTTAAAAGCCTACTAGTTGCATGAACTGAACCAACAGTAATGATTACATTACAAAAGAAATTAAAACCATGATTATCAGAATAGTTATAACAAAGTTTTTAAAGATAACTTCTATAGGGGGCTGGAGAGATGGCTCAGAGGTTAAGAACACTGGTTGTTCTTGCAGAAGACCCGGGTTCGAATCCCAGCACCTACATGGCAGCTAACAACTGTCCGTAACTCCAGTTCCAGGGAATCCAATGGCCTCTTCTGTCCTCCACAGGCACTGCACAACATGAGTGCACTTACCTACATGCAGGCAATATACACATACACATTAAAAAAAAAAGGACTGGATACATGGTACGTACGTTGCCACTTTCCTTTGTTGAACCCATAGCAGACATTATTAATCAAACACTGAATTCTTTCTCAGAAAACCTAGTGTGAACAAGAATTCCTGGAAAGAAGCTATGTCTACAAAGACTGATTGACTGATGAGAACTTCAGTGATATGGTAGGGTTGGAATGTTGCAGGTCCAAAGCCTAATTACACTTTGTCTTGAGTTATCTTTAGCTCCCTAAATAGCCATTTCCTTGCTCATCTCTATATTGTACCTAACATTTTGTGACAAACATAAAAATCCTTAGGAATATATGAACAGACTCTTAGTTTTCTCTATCAAAGGGCTAAGAAGGTTGTCAGACAGTATCTAAAGCCTATAACAGAGTTCTTCCCACTTCACTGTAACCAGCCTCTGTGATGTCTCCACCAATGTATTTGAAAAGTGTCTTGATTTATGGCTTTCGTTGCTCTGTTGCTATAAAAACTTCATTTGGGGCTAGAGAGATGGCTCTAGCCAGAGATCCTCCTTCTGGTTTCTGCAGGCATTGCATGCACATGGTACACTTACATATAAAATACTCATACACATTTAAAAAACCCCACAAAACTTCATGAAATCGTTACCATATTGGAACATAGAATTTGGGGTGACTTAAATCTGTGTGTTCCCAGTCCATAGTCACTCATATCTAGCTCCAGAATAAACTGTCTCTTATCCCCTTTGAAGTAAAAGTTGTGGTTTTGTGTCAATACCAGACACCTCAAAATCTTCCTTAGCAGAACGTTCCTAGGAGCCACTATTAACTGAACAAAGTAAGTATACAAGGTCTCATGTAGCCCAGGCTGGCCTTGAACTTACTGTATGACCGGGCATGATTTTGAACTCCTGATCCTCCTGCCTCTACCTCCCAAGTCCTGGGATTTTAGGCATGTACCACCATGCCTGGCTCATAAAATAAAACTTAATCACCTTCCATATATGATTAAGTGTCTGCAACTAGACAAAACTGACAGATTAAAAATGTCAACAACTGATTTAAAAGACTCAGGAAGGTAAGTTAGTGTACATGTGAGAAATTATGTAAAGGTTTTTTTGGGGGGTTTTTTTGGCCAGGTTCTTCCACTCGTGCCTAGAATCCCAATACTCCAGAGATAGAAGCAGGAGGATCTCTGCAAGTTCAAGGCCAGTCTGGTCTACATAGTGAATTCCAGGTCAGCTAGAGATACACCATAAGACCTTGTGTTTTGTTTGTTTGAAGGGGTTTTGTCCTAGGATGTCATTCATGCTGGGCAAGCACTCTACCATTGAGCTTCTTTTTCCTTTTTCTTTTGAACAGACTCTTAGTTTTCTCTATCAAAGGGCTAAGAAGGTTCTTTTGAAAAAGGGTCTCATTAAATTGCTTAGGACGGCCTTGAACTCAACCCTGTAGACCAGACAGGCCTTGAACTTCTGATCTTCCTGCCTTGGTCTACCACATAGCTGTGATTACGCCAGGCCCGAAAAAATGTTCTGTTTTGTTGTGTTGTGTTTTTTAATCTCAAAGGCTGAAGGATAAATGATGGAAGTTTCCCCTTTCCTTCCTACATTGGGAGAAAGGTCAGTAGGAAGGAAGGGCATCCCAAGCTGAACTCTGTGATAAACAATTATAGATGTCAGTTACTTGCCTAGAAAAAGAGTGACCATAAGTATCCTTCTTTAGTAACTCCCTGACTTTACACGAATGATTGGCATTTCACTGGCATGTCTATAATTGAAGTTAGGGATCAGGATTTGGAATACTAAGCCATCCCTTTTTTTGGCCGTATGTCCTTCAATGCACAAAGACTGAGGCTATCCAGTAGCATAAATACCCACCCTACTTCTGTGACTCTGAACAAGACTGGAAACAGAAGATGGCAGATACACTTCAAAATGCCCAGACCCATCCCTCTTTATTGCTAAAAAAACTATCTTTTTGTTTGTTTGTTTGGGGATGTTGTTTAGATAGTGTCTTGCTGTATTGTTCGGTTGGCCTCAAACTTAAGATCCTCCTGCTTCAGCCTCTTTAGTGGTGAGATTAGAGGTGTTATCTCACCTAGTTACAACAAACTATCTTCATTTATAGATGACGTCCTGCTGATTTTGAATCCTAAATCCTACACAGATGTCACCTCAGCCTCTAACAGGTCTCTCCATAGACCCTTTCACTCCATCCATTCTGATGAGTTCACATTGCATCTAAAATACAAGGCAATCCCTTTCCAAGTCTCTTCATTCATGTGAAGGTGTCTAAGCTCTTCATTATAACTCACAAGGTCTTAAGTGATCTGGTATGGGCTCCCCCTACCTCACCTCTCTCTATTCTCTACCTTGTCCCTTACAGTCCAGACTTAAGATGGAAAGAATAACAATCCCTCCCCTGAAAGACATTATGGCCCTAACACCTGCAATGTGTATAGTGTGTTACCTTCTATGGCAAAAGGCACTTAGCAGATATAACCAAGCTACGAATCTTGAGATAGGGAGACCCTTTCTAGGCTATGGGAGGGGAGAGGAGTTAAATATAATCACAAGTGTGTCTGTCCAAGGGAGAAAGAGGCCACCTACACAAGAGGCCACCTGATCACAGAGGCAGATATTGGAGTCACAGAGATCATGACAGATTACCAGAAGCCTCTGTGTATGACAGGCTTACTGGGAGACAAAGAACAGATTTCCTCCTGTGGAGCTTCCAGAAGAAACAAGCCCTGCTAACATCTTGATTTTTTTTTAATTTGTTTTTATTTTTTATGTGTGTGTGTATGTGTGTGTGTGTGTGTGTGTGTGTGTGTGTGTGTGTGTGTGTGTGGTCTGCATATAGGTAGTGCACCCATGTCGTGCAATGCCCGCAGAGGTCAGAAGAGGGCGTAAGAGCCCCTGGAACTGGAGTTATGGATGGACAGTTGTTAGCTGCCATGTGGGTGCTGGGAATCGAACCTGGGTCCTCTGCAAGAGCAGAGTTAAGCCACTGCTCTTAACCACTGAGCCATCTCTCCAACCCCCCAACATCTTGATTTTATCTCAAGATTCAGTTGAGATTTCTGGCCACCAGAACTGTGAGAAACTACATTTACAGTATTTTAAACCACTGGATTAATGAAAAGTCATTACAGATATAAAAAGGAATAAACACAAGCCTTGTCAAATGCAAATGGTTCTAGAATACATCCTGCTGCTCTTTTTCCTCAGGTTACCCTCTCCTTTCTTGGAGATGCCTCTGTGTCCTCTGCCTGCTTTGCTCTACTCCTTTGTCCTTGTTATTTGGGCTATTACAAATTACTGAGGAATAAATGGCTCAAATAGTTGTAGAAGTTGGGAAGTCTGAGACCAGAGTGCCAGCATGGTCAAGTTCTGGTGAGGGTTCTTGTCAAAGATGGCTCACTTCCTGCTGTTCTCAAAGAGAGGGACCAAGCTCTTTCTTGTCTCTTTGTACAAAGGCACTAATGTCACAAAGGCTCCCCCCGTTTGCCACCTAATTACTCTCTATGTGCCCCACCTCTAAATGCTGTCACAGTGGCGATTAGGGCTTTATCATAGATATCATGAAGGAACACATTCAGTCCACAGCTTCTGTCCTTCCTTAAGATTCCACTTGAGCATCACTTCCCCAGGCTGAAAGAGGACCCCTGTTCTGGGTTTGCAACATGAGCTTTTCCTCACCACTGTTAAGTTACTGTCATGGTGTTTATCACCTGATTCCATAATCAAGTGAGACGTAGGGGCAGAAATCAGAAACCATTCTTCCTAGAGTTTCCTATGTATAATGTTTAGTAGAGGGACTGACACGAGTACTCAATAAACAATTCTAGTTTTCAAAAATCTGTGTGTGTGTGTGTGTGTGTGTGTGTGCTTATGCCTGTGTATCACAGCCTGTTTGTGGAGGTCAGAGGACAATCTTGGGTGTTGGTCCTTGACTTCTACCTTGTTTGACACAGGGTCTCTTGTTTGTGCTGCATGTGCCAGGCAAGCTGGCCAGCGATCTGGAGAGTGTTTCTGCCTCCCATCTCACCACAGGAGCACGGGGATTACAGATGCATGCTACCTTATCAGGCTTTATGGGGTTCTGGGATTCAAACTCAGGTCCTCAGTTGTGTAGCAAGCATTTTACCCAGAGACATCTCCCCAGCCCTCAGTAAAGAATTCCTCAATGAATAAACAAGTGGTTGAAGCCCTGGATGAAGGTTACTTTCCTGTTCACTTGAGTTCATAATGCCAGCTCTTTTCTTCCACTTATCTCCTGGCCCTTAGACTGGATTGAACCCTAAAAGAATTCCAAGTTGACCAGAAGCCAGAATCAGTTCTGACAGCAGGGCCACCAACTGAAGATATTGTCAAATAAATACTGGAAGGAACAAGAGTAATAATAAAGACAAAATGTTTGGGGGTATGGATGAGGACTGCCTACAAAGTAGAATGTAGTAGTGCTTGATTCTTTCAGGACATGTCATTCCTTGATCTTCTCGACCCGGTTCCAGTAGAACCAGCAGCTCATCTACACTGCAATTGCTCTACCTTCCTGATGATGCACTGGCTAAATTCTACCTAGTCTTTTGTAAAAACTGTATTTATTTTTATATTTTATCGTGCATGCGTGCGTGTGTGTGTGTGTGTGTGTGTGTGTGTGTGTGTGTGTAGGTCGGAAGACAGCTTGTGGAAAACAATTCTCTCCTTTCTCTCCTTCTACAATGTAGCTCTGGGGATCAAACTCAGGTCATCAGGCTTGGTGACAAGTGCCCTTACCTGCTGACCATCACATCAGCCACTCTACCTATTCCTAATAGATAATATAGTTTAGTCACCAATACAGATCTTAACTGAATTCTTTAAAGATTCATTTTATTTTTACTTATGTGCATATGTGTGTATTTGTGTGCCCCCTGTGCATGCAGGTGCCCTTGGAGGTCAGAGGTCATCAGATCCTTTGGAACTGGAATTATAGGCAGTTGTGAGGTGCTTTACATGGGTGTTGGAAACTGAACCAAGTCTTCTGCAAGAGCAATAATTGCTGTTAACCACTGAGCCATCGTTCCAGCCCCATAACTGAAATTCTTAGCACCAGCTATATACAGTAAACCAGCTGAAACATTTGAGATGGGATTATAGACCTCCATTTATTTCATGGTAAGGTATTAAACTGAAGCTAACACAAATTGATTTTTGCATATTGTTTCTCTACAGGGCTTTCTGCCTGACTACAACAATGTGGTTTTCTTCTTAGGACAGGTTGTCCTCTTCTCCAGTATCTACAAGGAGTCAAGGAGAATTAAATAGAAAGGAGGAGGG
>NW_008356473.1:1550442-1570028 GCF_000622305.1 Nannospalax galili | reverse complement strand
AAGAATTCCAATCTACATGGAAGATTTATAGTTTTAAAGTTTAAATCTGGTTAATATATTCTGACTATAACTTAATACGCTAAAGATAAAAGTACCTATGGTGGCAAATGGACTGCACAATTGTTTAGGCAGCATTTAGGAATATTGCTACAATTACTTTACATAAATATAAATCCATGTCTTTAGTAGTAATGTATCACGTCTTAGAGTAAAAATCCATATAGGACAGGCTTATAAATATACATTTATATAATCCCAAAACCAATCACAATTGAACATTAGGTACACAATTATTATAAAACAAATATAACGTATCAGTGTATATTTAAAGGCATAGTTTTAACAAAATAGTATTTTGTAGACAGTCTCAAAAAAGTCTATTAATATTCCTGGACCCAGATTGTTCCAGCATGTCAATGCGTCAGGGGGAATAAGGCATATGGAGAAACCGCGCTCACTCTTCCAGGTGGTCAGGGCGATGAAGTGGGGAGGAGTCTAGAGACCTGGGTGAGTACCACACCCACTGAGCACCCCGAAACCTTAGAAAATCATTACTCTCCAGAAACTCAAACTGATGATTACTCTAACAGCAAACGTTTGAGAGAAAACTGAAAGCATTAACCAAGCTTTTTGTCATGAAATATCCACCAAACCTGGGTAATTCACATACATTTCCAATTGCCAGACATATTTAAGATCATATTACCTTAGCTATTATCTTCATGAAAAGGATATTATGTGCAAGTCATCTATTAAATAAGAACACCAAGAAATCCAACTAGAAACTACACGAACTGCTAACTGAATAACAGAATAAGGAATCTAATTAAACATAATCCACACATAGGCTGCATCAACATAATGGTTACTCAACTAACATGAGTCTTGATTTCCTAACTAATGGTATAGAAAAGTCAAATTCAACAGTTATGCTTTGTACATTCTTAATAATTCATATAATGGTAAATGAAAGAGGCAAAGCCTAACAAAAGATTCACAAATCACTTCTACGAACTAAATTACTAAAAACTCAAGGGTAGGTATGCCTGTAACACACAATGTTTTATTTCTGGGTTTTAAAGTATTCAACTGATTAGAAACAGAACCAACTCTGACAATGACCTTTAATGCTCATGGGGTGTGTGTATGTGTTTGTGTGTCTGTCTGTGTGTGTATGTATTTATGTATAAGCACACATCATGCATATATATATATATACATGTATACACACACGCACGCACACACACTGAGAATAATCAAATCATTCATGAAACACAACCAATTCTGTTTAGTGAATAAAGATACACAATTATACTCAATCAACTACAGACATCTCAGCAAGTGGCCCAATGTGCTGGTTTTCAAACAATGTTTCATTTTTTCTCGTGACATAAGATAGACGTACACTATGTATAAAATGCTCTCATGCCATTATGATAAATCCTTAAAAAAATTCTACACAGGGGTTGGAGGGATGGCTCAGCGGATAAGAGCACTGACTGTTCCTGCAGAAGACCCAGGTTCAAATCCCAGCACCCACATGGCAGCTAACAACTGTCCGTAACTCCAGTCCCAGGGGATCCGACAGTCTCTTCTGTCCTCCACAGACATTGCATGACACAGGTGCACTTACCTACATGCAGGCAATTACACGCACACACATAAAGTAAAAATAATAAATAAAATATGTTAAAAATTCTACGCATAAATTATTCTGAAACAGAAATGTTCACCATAAAGAGCAATTCAACAGTAAAACGCATTCGTGATCACTACACCTTAGGCAAAACAAAACTGTTACTTACCCAGGTTGGTATTTTATTGCTATCTCTTTCATGCCAACGTCAGAAAATATATAAGAACTTAAGTGCATAAGAATGCCATTCATGCCAGGTGTGGTGGTGCATGCCTTTAATCCCAGCACTTTGAGTTTAATCCCAAAAGATCTCTTTGAATTTGAGGACAGCCTGGTCTACACAGTGAGTTCAGTCCAGCTGAGGCTACAGGGAGACCCTGTCTCAAAAAGACCAAAAACCAAAAACCAAAAAACCCCCAAAAACCGCCGTTCATTTATAACAACAAATCTATAACTTATTTTAAAACAAATTATTACTTTGATACTTCAGAATACTTGATTACTTCACAATTAATAATACATTACTGGTAATATAATTTACAACTGACCCATACACTACTATGTCCCTGACCAAGAACAATCAAGTGTGGCAAAACTGGAATTCACAAGCCAACACTAGCCTGCTTCTTGTTTTTGTTCAGTTTGCAAACTGAGTGGGTTTTCCATTTTCAAGTAAGCTTTTTATAACTCAGTATAATATTTATGATTATTTGCAAATTATATGAAGTTCATATTTCATTAATTTTTACTGGTGCACAACCATGCTTGTTTATGAACTACCTTATGGCAGCTAGGACACAGAGCAAAAAGTTAAAAATATTTACAGTCTGCCTAGGTATGTGGTGCACAGCTTTAATCCCAGCACTTGGAAGGCAGAGGCAGGTAGAGCTCTGTGAGTTCAAGGCCAGCCTGGTCTACACAGCAAGTTCTAGGCCAGCTAAGGCTATCCAATGAGTAAAAAAAAAAAAAAAAAAAAAAAAAATTCAATCTGGTCCTGGGATAGAACAACGACACACAACCTCAGTGGTAATATCTTTTAAGACAAAATCCTGAATATGGACAATAAATTTTATTATAAAATAATATGAATATCATTAGGGATGAAAATCCATTCCTCAGTTGTCAACTTCTCTGATTTCTTTAAGGGCAAAAGCCAACCAAAGATAATTAAATATGGCTGCTATACTTTGTTTGAAATCGCATCTGACTAATGGGACAACAAAGGCATATGGTGTTCCATGCCAGAAGACAGACTTAGGTTTTAGGAAATCATGTTTGAAAAAATTTAATTAAAACAAATGCATTCTTCCGATCTTTCACTTTTATAATCATTAAAAGCATTACAAAGGGCTGAGGCTGGAGCTCAGTGGTGGGCTCTTCCCTAGCAGGAACAGGCCCTATGGTCCCTAGGCCTGCAAAAAAAAAAAACGAAAAAGGTCTAAATGAGGCCGGGTGTGGTGGCACATGCCTTTAATCCCAGCACTCGGGAGGCAGAGGGCAGGCGGCTCTCTGTGAGTTCAAGGCCAGCCTGGTCTACATAGTGAGTTCCAGGACAGCTGGGGCTACAGGGAGACAAAAAAAAAAAAAAAAAAAAAAAAAAAAAAAAAAAAAATCTAAATGACTGGGAAAATAGTAAAGATTTTAAGCAGAAAATAAAGTGGTACAAAATGAAACGTGTTCCTTTCAATTACAACCATAAGAAGTCCTCCCGTTCCATGTATATTACTAAAGGACAGGAGAAGGCACTCAGTTAATCTGAGTATGGTTAGCAGGTTCTGTTTAATGGAAGTTTTAAAGAATCTGCACAAAGGTGCATGAAGGTGTAGGAAATCTTATCATCTCCCTTGGCCCTTGCTGCCTCCTGGTAAAATAAGGGCATTGAATTAAGAGTCTCTAAAGCCTTTGCCCGAACTGGCAGTTTAGCCAAATGACCAGCTTCAGTTTTGTCTTCTGTAAAACTGAATTAACAGCAGACTCTTCCTCTTGTTGTTAGGATCAAGAGTTAATCCATGTGAAGTGCTTAAAACAGCACTAAATATATTTAGCTACTATTAATATCTCACTTAGGCATTTTACCAAAAAGCACTGATTGTGCATCTCCTTTGGAACAAGACTGTATTAGAAAATGGGAATGTATCATCAGGCATGGTAGCACACACTTGTAACACTAGCACTCAGGAGTCAGGAAGCTGAGGCAGGAGGATTGTGAGGCCTACCTGTATTATAGAGTGAGGCCCTGGAGGGAGGGAAGGAGAGAGAGAGAGAGAGAGAGAGAGAAATAGTTCTCTAACATTGGGTAAGAACAAATAAAGTTGGTCTATGGAGTTTTAACTTTGGCACATCTACCAATGGATGGTTCTCTGAGATGATGATCAAGGACTGTTCTACATCCCTAGTCTGCAAATTCATTTTACTGTTTTAATATTTTATTTATTACTTTAAAATTTTTTATGAATGTATTGCCTGCATGTATGTAAGTGCACCCATGTCATGCAATGCCCGAGGAGGTGAGAAGAGGGTGTAGGACCCCCTGGAACTGGAGTTATGGATGATGGATGGTTTTTAGCCACCATGAGTGCTGGGAATCAAACCTAGGTCCTCTGGAAGAGCAGCCAGTGCTCTTAACTGCTGAGTCATCTCTCCAGCCCCCTTTATTTTGTTTTGTTTGAGAATGAGTCTCACTATGTAGCCCTGACTGGCCTGGAACTTGCTATGTAAATCAAGCTAGCCTGGAACTCACAGAGCTCTGATTGCCTCTGCCTCCTGAGTGCTGGGATTAAATGCACACACCACCACGCTCAGCTCCTACTCCGTAAATCCTTATTTCTGAACGATCATTGTTTAAAATGCCAACTCAAGTCCAAAACCACACTGTTGCTAAGGATCCTGTCATTTATGTTTCAAAAGACAAAGTTCATTGTTTATTAAATGCATAATCTAAGGTTTAAGCACATGCAGGGAATATAGAAACATTGGCCAGCCTGTTAAAATACTCCTTTGAACCAAATAAACTTACCATATCAATATAACTTCATATATTTATTTATTCCACCAGTCTTCTGAGTACCTATTATGAAGTAGTGTCTGCTACAAGGATAAGAAATGTCTCCTGTATGAGGGAGTTTAGCAGTGAGGACAAAGCCAGCAAATTATAATAAAGTCTGACATATGTGATGAGGAGGCCCAGCAGGCTATGGGAACACTCACTAAGTCCTATACCTACACAGTTCAGGGGATTAGAGGAAGAGATACTAAGCCGGGGTCTTAAAGACAAGCAGTAACTCATCACACACAAGGTGTTTTTTTTGGACCCAAGGCAGGATAGGTGAGAGAGAGCAGGTTGGAAGAACGTAGGGCCCTTCAGTGTCATTGGGACGAGCAGTGAGACCCCGAAGCAGCAGAAGACAAAGCTAACCAAATGCTTGCATTTTACTGTAAGGGCAAGGAGAAGTCACTAAAAATTCTAAGTAGAAATACTCAAAACTGGTCACTAAAGTCAAAATACTTGAAATAGTAATGTGATGTGAAATGTAAGTGGAAGGAAATGCCACTCATGCCTATAATAACAGAAGTCTCTATTTGTTTTACTGTTTATAGTTCAATTATTATACACTTAAGAGTGAAATATAAAAATATTGGCTTTCTTATTTACAACACAAGTGTCTCAAATACTTTCACTCCTAAACCAACTACTAGAACTGAGAAGGCGATACACTGGCCATGCTTGAACCACGCTGGACCAAGATCAGCGGGCTTAGTGAAGAGGCAGTTGTCGTCAGGTGGAGCCATGGACTTGGACCCTATAGGTTTGAAACCCTATGTGGGTAACCGGGCAATGTCAGAAAATATTAACACTTGTTTTATTTTGAATCACGTCCAGAAGACTCTGAAAGCTTTTCCCACAGGCAGACTTTCACCTCTGACATGAATCTTGAAGATGGCTTTAGAAATCATAGTCCGGTGTTGTTCACTCACAAAGTTGGAGCCAGCTTCAAAGCAATGAGGACAAATCAGAGAATTCTAGAATGCCACAATGGCAACATAATGATGCCTATAGCTACTCTCCTCTACAGAGGTTGCCAGTGCACACATTTGGATAAAGGGGCATCTGGGCTTGTTTGAAAAAAGAAAACACATGACACTGGGCATCATTAGGAATTATGCTGAGTGCCAATTTACAATTTTTAATTGATATGCTAGGTGAATTTCCATTGGGGGTCATTTTCTCATTTTTGTTCCAAATGTCTACAATCTTCAAATGTTGGTATCTTATTAAAATGTCTTATTTTTATTTAGATGATTTTTCTGTTACATGTATTCATTATATTTAATGTATGCTGACTTTAACAACACCATTGACTGTAGCCACAGATGAATACCTTAATTTATAGAATATAGTCGTAGAAGAGTTCAAATTCTAACTAAGAATTCCCCTATATTTATCATTAGAATAATTTCATATCTTCAAGAACACTCATAGCTCTATTTTTAGCCTTTCCTAACAGCAATAGAAAAATGTTTTCTCATAGCTAATCACTAAATGAGAAGAAATTTCAAATAAATACAAACCACTTGGATATCATTGTAATCAGTCCCATAGTCCCCACCAACCATGTGATTATAAAAAAGCATTTATGCTCTGCAGAAATTTGCCCTAAGAGGCTGATGGCACTCTTGTCACATCCTATGGTGCTGTCTACAGTAACTCTCTCGTGTGGTACTGCTCAGAGTAAAGACTGTTCTGAGACATGGTTTCTGTGCCTAGTTCTTTCTCTGCCCTGCTATGTGTTATCTGATCACACCAGCCAAGGTTGGCTGGCATGTGGGTCATCAAAAGGCAGCCTTTGTGTGGTTTCAGATCTCACTTGGTATGATGACAATCACAGTTTTATCAAGCCAACACATGGCTATTGTGAAGCTCAAATAGAAAACATATTTGAAAGTGTTTACAAAAGTTGCAAGGACTTCTCAAAAGTAGATCACTGCTTAACAATCCCCTTTGACTAGAAGAGAAGCTCATTCTTTTTTCCCCTAAAGAAGTTGAAATCATGACTTGTTTTTTTTAAATAGCAGAAGCAGGAATTATACTGGATATTCTTGAAACGTACATACTGAAAGCTTTCCGTTCCCTTCAGCCTTGCAGCTAAGGTTAAGGAGTTCCCATCAGTAAATAGAAGGTCAGGGCCACAATGAGAAGCAAACAGAATGGAGAGGAGAAGGTCTGATAGGCAGCTGATGGCATGAAAATATCTTCATACTTGTAGATACTGACAACGCGCTCTGAAGCTGGAGGAGAGTCTATATCATGCCGGGTGATGGAGCCTTTAAGAAAGAAGCAGAAGGAGTGCGGCTAAAGCTCAGTAGAGTTAAAAGGCAGAAATACTAAAATCATGTCTTCCCTGTTAGATACATGCAGTGATTATAAAGATTAGGAATCAGAGATCAGAGTTATCAGAATTCTCTACAATTGCACATGCAACAGAGAATGCAGAAACCATTTAACTTTCCCCTCAAGATGGTTCTTACTAATCTGCAACCCCCTCATCAGAACAATGTTGGCTCTCTCTGTGGCAGCCAGTTTTAGTACTGCTACTTAGATGAACTATATCACTTCCTACGTGTCTCTAAAATGTTTAACTTTCTTAATATCAAATAGAAAAACTAGATTTTTAATAAACACAGCAAAGGCTACTCATTTTTTCCTCCTCAAATCTTTTTTTTGGGGGGGGGGCATTGATGCACCCAGGCCCTCACACGTGCTAAGTAAATGCTCTATCACTGAGCTACTTTCCCAGCCCCAAATCTTGTAGACATGAATCAATGCTCTAGAAGATACCAAAGTCTCACTTTAAGGGAAGCCCTCTTTCACTGTCTGTGGGATATTAAGGGTTAGCCTGCCTTGAGTGGGAGAGATGGTTCAGTCGGTGAGATTGCTCACTCTGTAAACATGAATGAGGACATGAGGCCCTAAGTTTGAATCCTCAGCAGCCACATAAAAAACAAGGCATGGCTAAATGTGCCTATAACTTGAGACAGGCCTGGTGGCACAGGCCTATAATCCCAATCCTCAGGAGGCAGATACAAGTGCATTTCTGTGAATTTAAGGCCAACCCAGGCTACACAGTAAGACTCTATTAAGAAGTCTACCACTGAGCTGTATCCCCTGCATGCCCCCACCCTTTTTAAAGCTTTTTATTTTAAGACAGGGTCTCACTAAATTGCCCAGGCTCCCTTAAACTTACTCTGTAGCCCAAACATGCCTTGAACATGTAATCCTCCTGCTTCAGCCTCTAGAGTGGCTGAAATTATCATCCTGTACCACCAGGCTTGGCTCAGACTGAGGGTTTTTACAATCCTGACTCTCAGGAAGCTCTGAAAGACAGCATAGGAAGTCTCTGCTCTAGGGCTTGCTCCTGCTACACAAACTCCTCCAGCTGGCAGAGAGATACCTTTTTCTACAAGATTCATTCACAGTTTCCACCTAATGTCACTTCACTGGTCCCCTGCCTGGCCTCCTGGGCTAAGCCATGCACCTCCAGTTCGTGCCTTTCTTGAGGGAAATGGAATTTCTCCCCCTTCAAGCCTTAGCTCAAAGTTGATCCCTCTAAGAGACAGGAATAGAATGGACAGGTGTTGAAGTGCTCCCAGGAAACAAGAAAAGCACAGGCCAACACATGGAGTATGGATGTGCGAGAAGAGAGGTCTGGAGGGAGTTTATCAGGTAAAGCTAGATAAATTTGGATCCCTCCAAATCTTGGATGTTAGACTATAACAGGATAACTTTCAAAACATATAGGAATCCCCATTATGTGATTCAAGTACAGGACAGTGAGATATTCTGAGGGAACAAAAGATCATATTTACACAACTAATTACGGTATACTGTTGTAACTGTTTATAATTATTACTGATACTCTCTGAGTCTAGTTTATAAATTATGTATAGAGGGAAAAAGTATGTGTAGTTTCAGGTAAGCACTGGGGGTCTTGGTTCATGTCTCCCACAGATGAAAGGGGACCACTGTGTGACATTTTTCAATTTGTTAAAGCAATTCTAAACATTTGTTTCCACTTACTATTTCAATAACCCAATGAAGAAGGTATTATTAATATGCTCACTTTAGATATAAGGAAATGAAGTATGGATGTGAGATGGTAGGCTAAATATTATACAGTTACCAAGGAGCAGAACTAGTACTCAAATTCAAAATTTTAGACACCAACCTCATCATTTTAAATGAGGTTTTTATCCTCTAGGCTAAAATATCATTTATTTCCTAGTGTAGTGAAAGTACCGAGGACAGCGTTGCAAACCCACAGGGACTAATGTGGGAAGGGAGCAGACAGAAAGGTGTCACTGATCTCCAGATCAGCCAGTTATTTTCCCACCGGCAATGGATGAGGAGGAAAGGGGGGGGGGGAGGAGGAGGAGGAGGAGGAGGATGAGGAGGAAGGGCAGGAGGTAGAAGGGAAGGAGGAATGGGGGAGAAGGGGAAGGAGGAGGAGGAAGAGGAGGAGGGAGGAGGAGATGATTGTATAATCCTAAAATTGATTGATAGAAACTGAAGAGAAAAAAGTGAGACCGGATGAAGCAACAAAAAGTTGCTGAGTTGGTTATGGTGGCACACGACTTTTATTCCGGCACTCAGGAGGCAAGGCAAGTGGATCCCTAAGATCAAGGTCAGCCAGGTTTATATAGCAAGTTTCAGGCCAGTTGGAACTACAGGGAGACCTTGCTGACCACACAGTAAAGACAGATATCAAGCTGGGTGCCTTGGTATACACCTATAACCCCAGCCACTCAGGAGGCTGAAGCAGGAGGATATCTCCAGTCTGAGCAACATAGTAGGATCCCTGGCTCAAAGAAAAAAAAAAAAAGTTAAAAGGAAGATGCAATTCTCAGGAGCTAGAGTGAGAGTGAGTTCTCAGGTCTGCAAACCCCACTTACCCCAACCTTGGTCAGACCACTAGGCTGACTGACTAGGAGGAATGCTCACAATGTGACTTGATTTTTAGCAACAAGCTCTAAAAGGTCTTTTAATATGTCCTTGGGTCTTTGATAGGAAATTGATGGAGAGCTTTGCTGCTGGAGGTGATGTCATCCACAGACCAGCATTATGAGAAACGTAGACTCTTAGCCCCGATCCCCAATATGTATAAGATCATATTTTTTTTTATTTATTTATTTATTTATCTACTTTACTTTATATTTGTGTGTGGTGTATGTGTGTGTGGTATGTGCACATGTAGATGTAGATATGTGTACTTATACATGTGCATACAACAGAGATCCACCTGCCTCGGCCTCCACCGGCATGCGCCACCACGCCCCACAGAAGATCGTATTTTAACATACAGACAGGGAATTATTATGCACCTTAATATTCAAGGATTAATGGGCTAAAATATAGGCTAGCTTGGTTGATTTGTGACCATGAGAACAGTCATAAAGGGAGAATTAATGAAATGCTTTCTGTCAAGTTCTAGAGAAATCTCTAGAAGCCTTACCTGTTTCTTACCTAGTGGATGATAATTATGATAATTCTCTGACTTTGGAATCTGAAAGACTCAGAATTGAATTGTATTTTTATCATTAGTTGAAGAGGGTGAGCAAATCTCTTGATCTCTCTAATTCAAAGGTAATGCTCTCTAGCTCTCTGAAGGACATGGTAAGGAACACATGGAAGTGTGAGACTTAAGCAGCCTGCACCCCACTATGACCTATGACCACTTCATGAAGCACACACTGATCCTATGCTGTCTTACATGTGCACTGTGCCAAGTGTCCACCTGTCTGTCCACGTGTGTTTAAGTTCTTTAGAACTTTCTGGAGGAAGGACTCATATTTCCTTTCTATTTTAGAGAATTCAGAGTGCTCACAGCTCCCATGTACACACAGTGTGACTTCAGTTAACAGTCAACACAAGCACAGTGGTGACCAGTGTTCAATGCAGAGGCAGAAATGCAAACTTACCCTGAATGGCTGGGCCCCAAGCAAACAAGTAATACCAACTCAAGTGCAGATCCACAATCGTTTCGTCCCTGGGAACATTCACAGGGCGCTTAAACCTGCAGGTGACACGATTGTTCTCAAAAACACCTTCTTCATCTCTGGCAGGATTTCTCTGAATCTCCTTTGCCCACTGGCCCACATTATAGAAGTGCTGTATGCGGACCCTGCCGTTGCCATCATGGACGCAGGCCATGACATCATCACCACCCTAGCAGAGAAAATGGTTGAGAAGAAAAAAGTTAAAGGTTTTTTTTTCTGCAAACTTTTTACTCAGAAGCATATACTCTATCACCTGTGTGATTAGAAATCTCATCAAAATCCATTTTAAATACCATTAGAAGCCTTAAACAGGGCCAGTGAGATGGTTTGGCAGGTAAAGGTGCCTGCCATTCTAGCATAAGGATCCGGGCTTGATTTCTGGGACCCACCTGGTGGAAGGAGAGAACCAACTCCCACAAGTTGTCTGCTGACCTCCACATGGGCACCACTGTACTCGGATCTCGCCCTCACACACATGCACACAAATAAATAAATGTAATTTCAAAAAATCCTTAAAAAGAATCTTAGACAAGTGAGCAAAGTTAACATCACAACCAACATCAAGTCCCCCGATGTGATTTTTGAAGGATGTATCACCACCCACGAATTCCTGTCAAAACCCATGTAAAGTAGCCTGATGAGAAAACAACCAGGCAAATTAATTAATTGATTAGCTAATTGATTTAAAAGGCTCAGAAGCTATTTTAAAATGAAAAAACTAAAGGCACATGGCAACTAGGAATCAGCTACTGTTAGAGCCCATGTCTGAGTCTGTATCCCTTCCTTTGGGAAGAAGCCTAGCATAGTTATTTGGCTCCAGAGGAAGCAGGGTAGAACACAGCACGGCTACCAAGAGAAACAGAGAAAAGAAGTGGACCACTGCCGAGCTTCCTGTTGCCTTTACCTCTTCCCATCAATGTCCTTTCTAGGACTGAGATATTTTTGGGCTAATAGATCCTGTGGAAGACTAACTATTGGACTCAATTCTTCACTTCCTAGTCATAGCAGCAGTAATATATACACAACTTCGTAGGCCCTCCCAGTACAGGGTGTGTACTTTCCAGTCAATTCATTCTGGGATTGGCTGTGCATTGGCTGTGACTGGGCAAATAGAATACCTATGACCTGAGCAGAGGTTTGAATTATGCTTGTGTGGCCATGATACTGTGACATAATAAGAAATCACACTTGGTCTCTGCCCCTGGTTCCTGACATAGTTCCTAAAACTAGAGTCCCCAGAGTGAGAAGAGTGTCTTTCATATGCTTATGAATGATTGGTGGTTGGGGGCCCTAGAGAGCTTCAGGCTGGTGGCTGGTCGCCCAAAGGACCAAGCATGATTAGATTGAGATTTCCAGCTCCACCCCACAGCCTCTGGGTTGAGTTATCACTCATGGCCATTGATTTAATCAATTATGTCCTCATAAAGAAACCTTCATAAAAACCCAGAAGAGGGGCTGTGGAGATGGCTCAGTTGGTAAAGTTCTTGCCTGGCAAACATGAGGACCTGAGTTTGGGTCTCTAGAACCCATTTAAAAAGCCAGGTATGGTTGAGCATGTGTGTAATCCCAGCAATGGGAAGATGAGAGGCAGAGACAGGTGGATCCCCAGAGCTCCCTGGCCTAGCCTGTTTGGTGAAGTTCCAGGCCAGTGAAAGACCATCTCAGATCTCAGATAAAGGGCCTAAGAAACTACGAAAATATACCGAGACTGTCCTCTGACCTCCATACCCACATATACACTTATGCATGCACACATCCATATATACATGCACTGACACACAAACACACACACACACACACACAAAGTGCAGGGTTTGGATGAGCTTCCAGACTGCTAAATACACAGAGATGCCTGGAGGGTGGTACACCCTAAGTAGGCATGAACACTCCTTTTCACTCTCCCACACCTTCTCCATGTATCTTGTATGTTTGGCTGTTTATCTGTCTCCTCTACAATCCCTTTACAATAATGGGTGCTGGAGTTTGCATCTCAAGTGCCTTTCAAAGGCCTTCGTGTTAAAGATTGGTGTCCAGTCTATAGCACTATTAGGAAGTGGTAAAAACTCTAAAAGATCGGGCCCGGTGGAAGTAAGATAATTGGGGTGCGCTCCTTGAAGGAGATATTGGGACTCTGATCCCTCCTGTCTCTCTTAAAGCTAGGAGCTTTCCTCTCCCACAGACATTCCATTACAACCTACTGTCTTCCTCCAGGCCCAAAGGCAGTGGGCCAAACAACCATAGATTGAAACTTTTGTAATGGTGAGATAAAATAAACCTTTTCAGGGCTGGAGAGATGGCTCAGCGGTTAAGAGCATGACTGCCCTTAACCTGGGTTTGATTCCCAGCACGCACATGGCGGCTATGAACCAGTTCCAGGGGATTCTGAAGCCCTCTTCTGACCTCCGAGGCATTGCACGACACAGTTGCACTCACATACATGCAGGCAATACACTCATACACATAAAATAAAAATAATAAAATATAAAAATGAATAAATAAACCTTTTCGTTGCTCTTGTTGGGTATTTGCTTGTTTGTTGTGGCAGTGTTGGGGGATTGAATCAGGGTCCTTGTGCATTCTAGGCAAGTTCTCTAACACTGAGCTGCATCAGCAACCCTTCAAACCTTTTAAAACTGGTTAACAGTAATGGAAGGCTGATTAACACATGGGTAGATATAAGTGCTTCCTGGAGTTCTAACAAATTCATGAAACTCAAGAGGAAGTCCTGGGAACTCTAAAGTATTGGGCTTGGCAGTTAGTATCTATGTGGAGCAGTCTTGCTAGACTAAAGCCTCACTTTGTGACATGTGACACTGTCTCAGGTAGATTGTGTCAGAAATGGAGTTAACAGGACATTCAGCTGGTCTCCATGGGAGACTTGCTTGGTGGGTGTGGGTAAGTGCATGTGTGTGCACGTGCACATGCGCAGTGGGGCAGGGGAGAATACTACATATCTGACCGCAGAAGTATTCTATAGGAAGGAAAGGCACTGTGACTCTTCCTCTTCCAGTGGTTCTTCACTGCTGCCTCTGCTGAGAAGAAAGTATGCACGGTGGCTGCTCCTTCCAGACTAGAGAACACACTGGAAATAGAATCCAATCCAAGGAGTGCAGCCAAGCCCAGCTGAGCCCCACTTAAAAGGAGCTGAACCCCAACCAATCCACACACATATAAGCAAGAGATACAAGATGGCTGGAATAAGACGTGCGGTTTGGGAAGCTTTTTCTGCAGCATGCTGTGGACAGAGCTGATTGTTGAGGCTCTCACAAGACACCTTGTATTTTGATAACCAACTCTTCTACTGAAACTCGTTTGATGTTTTTGAAGCTTGCAATTAGAGAGATGTAACTAATATAATACGCTAATTTGATCTATCTATTTGCTTCTAGAATCTAAAGAAACACAGCAGACTAAAGAGAAAAAGCAGCTTCTATTGTGATTTTTGTCTTACCATTTTTTTGTCTGAAGAGAATCCAACTGCTACCCAACCATCTGTGTCTGCACTGAGCTCAAACTCCACATCAGCCCCTATCATCCGGTAGCTAAGAAAGTAGTCACATGTCTCTGCGTTGCAGCCAGGCTTGCCATACCTGGAAGATATACCAAGAGACAGTTCTGCTTCTGTGTAATTCAAATACAGATCGAGAGCGCCCCCTATGGGAGAAACAGGACGCTGAGCAGTGTTATTAACAACCTTAAACTGTGGCTTCCAGGATCTCAGAAACAGTTTCACTTAAGAGGGGCCATGGAGATGATCTGCTCCACTTTATCTATATAGAAACTGAGGCCCAGAAAAAGGATAAGGCTTGGTCAGGTCGCACAGAAAATCCGTGCCAGCAACAACAGGACTTGAACAGGGTGTCTAAACGCCCTACCAGTGTTCTCTGAATATATTAGAATTTCTTAAACTTTAGTTATTACTGAATTCTGAATTCTTTCAGAGGGAAAAGGATCTTCAAGTTAAAAATTTATAAAGTTATTGCTAATTAAAATGTATAACAACTCTTTTAAATTACAACTTTTCATAGTTAAAATAACACAAATTGGGGCTAGAGACATGGTTTGGTGGTTAAGAGCACTGGCTGCTTTTGCAAAGGATCCAGGTTCAGTTCCCAGCACCCACATAGTGACTAAAAACCATCCTTAACTCCAGTTCTCGGGGATCTGATGCCCTTTTCTGGCCTCTGAAAGCATCAGGCACACATGTGGTACACATACATACATGAAGGCCAAACAATCAAGACACATAAAATTTCTTTGAAAACTCACAAATTTTTGAGTTAACCTATAAAAGCAGGAATCCTGAAATACACAGAATTTGTGCAATGAATGACATGAGTTCCTGAAAGTATATTTCTGCAGCTATGTACACGGTGTGTCTGACTGCCCTGGATAGGGCTTTCTGAATTGAGCATGGCTTTACTGCTGACCATGAAATGATGGCCCAGAAAATTTCTTTGAAAACTCACAAATTTTTGAGTTAACCTATAAAAGCAGGAATCCTGAAATACACAGAATTTGTGCAATGAATGACATGAGTTCCTGAAAGTATATTTCTGCAGCTATGTACACGGTGTGTCTGACTGCCCTGGATAGGGCTTTCTGAATTGAGCATGGCTTTACTGCTGACCATGAAATGATGGCCCAGTTCTTTCTTTTTTTTTTTTTTTAATTTCTTGAGGTGCTGTAAAACCCATACTTGTACAATGTACCACATAAAACCTTTATCTAGTATCTGCTGAGTGTAAGTGTATGATTTATGTATAAAATTTACTTGGTGCTAATATAATCATGAAGCCAGACACTAAAACACAACAGTATAAGGTAGTTATCTAGATAGGACAATTAAGCAACCATTCATCTTTTGTTTTGTTTTGTTTTGTTTTGTTTTGAGAGAGGGTCTTCCTGGAACTCACTATGCAGACCACGCTGGCCTCAATATCACAGACATCCTCTTCCTTCTGCCTCCCCAGGATTAAAGGTGAGCACCACCACACCCAGCTTCATTCATATTTTTAAAGGCTGTCATTGAGAAGAAACTAGATACTTAAAATTTCTTACTAAGGGACTAATGAGATGGCTCAGCAGATAAGAGTACCTGTCACCAAGCGTGATGATCTGGGTTCAGTCCTTGGGACTCACTTGGTAGAAGGAGAGAACAGATTCCCCACCCCTGAAAAAAATTGTTCTCTGACCTTCACATGAGTGCTGGGGCATATAAGTGTGTGTGTGTGTGCATGCATATAAGACAAATAAATAAAAATGTCATAAAACATTTTTAAAGTTCTTATGAAGGACTCGTAGATTCTTTAGTCACTGGCAAGCCCTAGATTAAGGAACACTGTATGACAGAGTACAAAATAGTTGCAGTGGGGTGTAACTCACTGTTGTAGCATGTGTTTAGAATGCACTAGACCCTGGCTTTGGTCCTAGGCATAAGAGGGAGAAAAGAAGAAGAAAAGGAAAGGAATGAGGGGTAGAGGGGAGGGGGAGGAAAAAGGGAAAGAAAGGGAAGGGAAGAGAGGGGAGGGGGAGGGGAGGGAGGAAATGGAAGGGAAAGGTTTTGTGGAGGAACAGGACCCCAGGGTGCTAAGCTGTGACTGAGGAAGGAGGCAAGATTTACTACTGTGCTGGGAGAGATACTCTAAGTAGGAGGGAACTGAGATATGAAGAAGGCAACCTGGGACTGGGGTGAAAAGATGAAAGGGGGAAGGAAAGTAACAAGATCAGAGAACAGCCTGGCGAATAAGCCACTCTGAAACCAGCAGGCTACTAAAAGCCTTCTTTTCTCAAAAACATTCCATCTCCACCAGAATTAAACACTACTGACCATCTTGCTCAATGACAGTAGTATTAGATTCTTGGGACATGGTCTTGTAAAGCCAATAACGCTTAAGGCTCTTGTAGTCAATGCTCAGCCCCTGACCTTGATCTCTGAACAACCACAACCAAGTCAGTGCCATGGTCATCGAAACCTTTATTCAGGAGTTTCCATTGCCTTCTACCAAGCCTATTCTCATTCTCATATTCTCTCCGCCTCTCTCTCTCTCTCTTTCTCTCTCTCTCTCTCTCTCTCTCTCTCTCTCTCATCTCTCTCTGTCTCTCTCCCCCCCTTTCTCTTTCTCTTCTTTTGGGCTTCTCCCTAAGTAGCCCAGGCTAGGCTTGAATTTGTGATTCTATTGCCTCAGTTTTCTGAGTGTTGGGATTACAAGTATGTGTTACCATGGCCAGCTTAAGCCAATCATATATTGATAGACTATTATAAATAATCACATAGGGACTCACTCAAACTAATAAGCTACAACAATAAATTCTTAGCATCATGCAGAATCCACAAGTCATGACTTTGTTTGAAAAGGAATTGTTGGGGCTGGGACTGTAGAATGCTTGCCTGACATGTACAAAGCCCTGGATTCAGTCCTTAGCTCTGCATAAGTCACGTATGGTGGCACACACCTGCAATCAAGTACTCAGGAGGTGGAGGTAGGAGGATCAGAAATTTAAATTCATCTTCAGCTACACAGCAAGTTCAAGGCCAGCCTAGGCTACATAGAACCCTGTCTTTGAAAAAGGTTCAAATGGCCGGGTGTGGTGGCGCACGCCTTTAATCCCAGGACTCGGGGAAGCAGAGGCAGGCGGATCTCTGTGAGTTCAAGGCCACCCTGGTCTACATAGTGAGTTCCAGGACAGCTGGGGCTACAGGGAAACCCTGTCTCAAAAAGACAAAAAAAAAAAAGAAAAGGCCCAAACAGAATACTCCATACACCTATAATGCCAGCACTACAGCGGATGAGGCAGGAGGATCACCTAGAATTCAAGGACCCTGTCTCAAAAAACAAACAAAATCCCTTAACACTGGATTTGTGATTAGAACTCTACACAACCTTGATGACATTCTGAGAGGGTACAGACCTATGACCAAATAGAAATACATGCGATTTAGGTGCTACCTTGAAAAGACAGTACAATTCTTAGCCTTAAAGTTATTTATCTTGCAGCTCTACGTACCTAAAGCATCCCTTAGTTCTTCCACAGTCTTCCACTTTGATTCTGGCAAATGGGTCCACAGGAGGCGCAGTAGGGAAAGGGTAGCCTGGGCAGGGAGAGTAAACAACGCTCAGAAAAATCCAGTAATAGTCTTTCCAGTACGACTTTTTCTTTCTTTTTTTCTTTATTTATTATTTTAATTTTATATGTATGCGTGTATTGCCTGCATGTAGGTGAGTGCATCCGTGTCATGCAATACCCGCGGAGGTCAGAAGAGGCTGTCGGATCCCCTAGGACTGGAGTTACGGACAGTTGTTAGCTGCCATGTGGGTGTTGGGATTCAAACCCGGGTCTTTTGCAAGAACAACTAGTGTTCTTAACTGCTGAGCCATCTCTCCAGCCAATTTTTTTTTTTTTTTTTGAGACGAGGTGAATTAGTCACTTTTCTGTTGCTGTGATAGAAACACTGACCAAAGCAACTTATAAAAGGAAGAATTTATTAGAGCTTAAGGCTCCAGGGGAATTACAGTCTATCTCAGAGGGGAGGCATGGCAGCAGGGGTGGCTGGAGGAGGAGCAGAAGCTAAGCTCTACATCTTCAAGTAGGCACGGGAAGCAAGAGAGTGTCTGGAGATCCGGCAAGGCTTAAGAACTCTCTAAGTCCACCACCAGTGATGTGTTTCCTCCAGATAGCCACACCTAAGACCTCCCAAAACAGTGCCAGCATCTGGGGACAAAATGTCCAAATACTTGGAGCCTATGGGGGACATTCTCATTCAAACCAACACACAGGGTCTCCCTGTAGCCTCAGCTGACCTGGAACTTGCTATATAGACCAGGCTGACCTCATTCTCATAGAGATTTACCTGCCCCTGCCTCCCAAGTGCTGGGATTAAAAGCATGACCACCATATTTAGTTTCAAATGGGAATTTTTAAAATGGTGTTAACTATTTTCCTTTCCTTCCTTCCTTCCTTTTCTTTCTTTCTCTCTTTCTTTTTCTTTCTTTTTGGTCTTTTTGAGACACGGTCTCCCTGCAGCCCCAGGTGGTCTGGAACTTGCTATGTAGACCAGGCTGGCCTCAAACTCAGAGATTCACCTGCCTCTGCCTCCAAGTGCTGGAACTAAAGGCGTGCACCATCACACCTGGCGTGTTAACTATTTTCTATCACATATCTCCAGCAAGGTTTGGGGAATCAGCAACGGGCTCTGATGAAGTCCAAATATCTTCTTCATGATCCCCCGTGGACTCAAGCTCAGGTGGGATCTGAGGATGAGTGTGCTCTTATTTTCTTACCTCATTTTCAACCAGAGACCTTGCATAGGGGCCTCATTTCATATAACATCTGGCACTACTGCCCCACATACCCACACCCCTGGAGTTTGAAAATATCTCCACCTTAATACAATACACATGTTCTGGAAGAAAGAAAAATGATAAAGAGCTACACTTGGTAGTAGGATTCCACCCCCCCTTTTTTTAGTTTACATTTTTATGTGTATGAGTATTTTGTCTGTATGTATGTAGATACACCCATGTGTGCAATGCTTAAAGAGGCCAGAAGGGGGCGCTGGATCCCCTGGAACTGGAGTTTCAGATGGTTGTTAGTAGCCATGTGGGTGCTGGGAATTGAACCAGTTCTCTGTAAGAGGAGTCAGTACTCTTAACCCCTAAGCCATCTCTCCAGCCCCAAGACTTACTATACTCTTAAAAAATGTCTCCATCCTTGATAGGGAACTGACACTGATTCTAAGCACTCCAACAGCTATCAAAATACCTGAAAGCAAATCCTGAATCCATCACTCTAGAGTCCAGCCTTGGAAGACAAAAGAAAAATGAAGAGGAACCCAATAGAGGGATGCTTTTGGAAGCCCTTGTCAAGAAGTTCCAATGGATTCGCACATGAACATTTC
>NW_008356473.1:1528004-1550431 GCF_000622305.1 Nannospalax galili | reverse complement strand
GAGAGGTCTGTGTCCCGATTCCCTATTGGCAATTTGGGTAACCTCTTCAGAGGCTGGTGTGATAAGAATAGGAGGTAGGAATTCACTAGGCAGTTCGTGTAAAAAGACCCCAAAGAAAAGTAGCCAGTTTCTTGGCTAAAACTCACATGGGCCTTGGGCCTCTTAGCAACATACCCTGTTCCAAAGGCCAAAAATGTCAAAAGCATTTTGGAGCTTTTATCTAATCCTTAAAAGATTTTAGCATTATCTCTTCAGAGGGGGGAATGTTAGAGTAGCCAAAAGCCCCACAAAAATAAATGAAAGAAGAAAAAAAAAAGAAAAGAAAAATTTAAAAGTGATGGGGAGATATGGGCTTGGGCCTCTTAGCAACATACCCTGTTCCAAAGGCCAAAAATGTCAAAAGCATTTTGGAGCTTTTATCTAATCCTTAAAAGATTTTAGCATTATCTCTTCAGAGGGGGGAATGTTAGAGTAGCCAAAAGCCCCACAAAAATAAATGAAAGAAGAAAAAAAAAAGAAAAGAAAAATTTAAAAGTGATGGGGAGATATGGGAGGTGTTGGAGGGGAGGGAGTGGGCATAGATTTGATCAAAACACCTTATATGCATGTATGAAATTCTCAATAAAGTTTTTGTAAAATTTAAAGAAAAAAAAATGTCTCCATGCTATGCTTTCCTGGCAAATGTCTGTACACAACGGATAGTCCATCTCTACTACCCCAGACCCTGAGCACTTGATAAAAACAGCCTTATTTCACCACTCCAAAGTAATGTGTCAAGTACATTACTTCTAGTTTTGCCCATTGGGTATTAAAACCTACATTCTTTTCACTACCACACACCGATTCCTACCTTCTTCTTTATATTTATTGAGTGGCTCTTCAATGCTATAAATTAGGTTAAGGATCTTCCTGTATGCCCATTCTCTGATTTGTCCTGAAAGTTCTAAGGCCATGTTTTTCTCCTCAAGGGAATGCAATGACTATTTCCTTATATGTCACTATGATTCTAGAGGTGACTGACAATCTCATCGATGTTAATTCAGACTCAGGTTACCAATCTCCATCTTCTTGTCTTTTCTTTGTGTGTATGTGTGTGGATTAACTAGGACCCTACAAATGCTAGGAAGTATTCTCTCACTGAGATACACCCCTGACCTCTCTTTCATTTTCAAACATAGCATCCTTACTCCTTCCCAGAATTCTGAACGATATATTTATATGTGGTAGATTTTCAATTTAATAATAACTAGTTATTATTATCATCACTGAATTATTGTGGCTACTAAAATTTTATAAACTTGACTTAGAATAGCCATTGGGCAACATTACCTTTTTAAGAAAAAAGAGTTTCTAGACACCAAATAAAAAGCAAGTTTCAGAACAGAGCTTACACAAATATTCTGAACTAGCTTATTAGGGCTATCAGATGCCTTAACCAACACTGATTTTCTATCATTCTGTATGTTTCTAAAATAAAACAAAATAAGAACTTGTGTTCTATGAATACATTTGCACATCCACTTAAGAACACCCCCCCCGCCCGCCAATTTGGGGGATTGGACTTCAAAGTCTTGGCATAGTACCACCCAGTGGTACTGCTAGCCTCTCATCACTTACTTTTATTTTGCTTTGTAAGACATCATAAAACAAACTGGCTTTTGAAAACTGATTTCTAGAAAAGCCACTCTAAACTCTTGAACTTCTCTGAGTGGCAGGAGTTGCCCCTCAGACAATACCTGAGTTTGTGCCAACAGATGAGAAGTGCATATAATCATATTCTCTTAAATCTCCTCCCAGGCCAGGATACTTTTAGGTTTCCTTCTGCTGTGTCTTGAATCTGAAATGTCCCTTACAGTTTTAAACTTGTCCCCAGCTGGTGACACTGTTTGGGGAGGCTGTGGAACCTTTAAGAAGGTGAGGCCTAGCTGGCAGAAGTAGGTCACTAGGGACAGACCTTGCATGGATCTTCCCTCCTTCTCTACTTCTTGGTCCACTGTAATGTGAACAGCCTCTGCCACATGATTCTGCTGCCACAAACTGAGCTTCTCCACCTTGCCTTCCCCAAAGGGTGAAACTATGAATCAAATAAGTCTTTCCACCCTTACATTGTTCCTGGCAGATACCATGGTCACTGAAGAATAAATAATATACCTCTAAAGGTTTGCTTTCTCAAATAGTGGAGAAATAATCATCTTTACCCACGTTTTCCGTAGGTATATGTAGGTTTTCATTTTGCAACCCAGGAGAAATGTGGCCAGATTACATATTTAACTCCATAAAGCTTGCTGAGATTAGTATTCTGAATGACAGCACTGATTTGCACTCCCATCAGCTCTGTAGGACTGGCTGTTCCAGTTTCTACACATCCTCATCTGGACTGGACACCAGTATTCTTGCTATTTTAATTTGGATTTCCCTAAGTACCAATAAATTAAACATTTCTTCATCTCTGTATTAAGCACTTGGGCTCCCCCTGCTGTGGGTGTGTCTATATTTCTTGCTTCCTTATTACTTGGAATTTGAACTTTTTCACAAAAGTTTGTGTATATTCCATAAAATTGTTGGTTTCAGATGTTGCTATTTTTTTCTACCACTCAGTCTCCAATCTCATTTTTCTGTTTGGTTTTTTTAACTCTGATGTAGTCAAGGTAAGAATTTCTGCTCTTTGATTTTTGCTTTTCAGGGTCTTAAGAAATCACCTTGTACCCTACCAATAGGAAGATATTTCTCTACATTTTTACTTAGCAACTTTGTAGTAATTTATTGCACAGTTAGAGCTTTAACCTGCTGTGAATTTATTCATTATCTAAGAGGTAAGAAATCAATGGTATTTATCTACTTACAGTAAATCAATTTTTTCTCAACATAATTTATGAAATAATTCATGCTTTCTCTGCTGACTTACGATGATACCTCTACAACTTGCCTGTTCTTTCATAAACCTGGGTTTCTTTATAGATTTTTCTTGTCCTGTTATCTGTTTCTAAACTAGAACCACACTATTTTAATGATTAGGCCTTGGTAATGGATCTTAATATCTAGTAAGGCAAAAACTGTCTCAGAAATTCATGGGACTTAATTTTTCTAGGCAAAGTACAAAAATCATGTATTAAGGTCTCTTCCAAAAACTGTTCTAGACTTTTGTCTGGAATTGTATTAAATTTGAGATGAATGACGGGGGTGGGGAGAACTGACATGTTTATAACATCAAGTTATTCTTACAGAGATCATGATGATGGTCTATCTCTCCATTTATTCACATCATTTATATTCTTTAAGAGTTCAGATTTCGCTGAGCATGGTGGTGCACGCCTTTAATCCCAGCACTGGGGAGGCAGAGGCAGGCAGATCTCTGTGAGTTCAAGGCCTGCCTGGTCTATATAGTGAGTTCCAGGACAGCTGGGGCTACAGGGAGACCCTGTCTCAAAAAGACAAAAACAAACAAACAAAAAAACAAGAGTTCAGATTTTCTCCATATACAACTAATGTGCTCTTTATTAGGGAAAAGTCAAATATTATAGATCTTTGTTGCTACTTTAAATAATATCTTCTTTTCTTTTGCATTCTTTGGTTTATTGTTGCTAGAGAAGAAAAGCATTTGGTTCCTAATCTAGTTTGAATCTTTTAAGAGCTTTTCTAAAAAGCTCAACTCGGTAACTGAAATAAGAAAAGGCTAGGTATTATATAATCCCATGTACACGAAATGTCCAGAATGGATACGTATTGAGACAGAAAGATTTGTGGTTGCCTAGAGCTGGGACAAGGGGTGAAGACAGCAGGAAAGTTGAGGCACTTGCATGGTGTTCACTCTCGGGGACCATGACTTCTTTGGGGGGCGATGTGATCAAAGTATTCTAAATTGAATTGTGGTGATAGTTGCATAAAAAAAAACGTGAATGATTAAAACTACATAATCACATACTTTAAATGGATAAATTGTAGGCAAATTAATTATATCTCAATAACGTTGTTACCAAAAATGGAGAAAAAGAAAAAAAATGGATGTCTCACAAACCATTCCCTTGCTCCATATATCTCTACAGCCTAATTCTGAATTCAAGTGCTTCTCATCTACTTGAACCCAAATCACAGGCAGAACTCAGAATGCAAGGTAGCCCTCTGGTCTCCACACAGGCAGGTACATGGAGGGAGGCTGGG
Source organism: Nannospalax galili (assembly GCF_000622305.1). NCBI lineage: Eukaryota > Metazoa > Chordata > Mammalia > Rodentia > Spalacidae > Nannospalax > Nannospalax galili. The sequence continues at coordinate 1,546,273 of NW_008356473.1, read as the reverse complement.
ATCGTGCAATCTGTCCACCACACCTACCGAATTTCTCCTTCAGTATCTTCACCTTTTCCTTTCATTAGTCAGGCCAAAAATGTGTTCTCTTATGAGACTTTTTCTAAAGTCAGCTTTTGCTTTCAGTAGAGATGCTTACTTACTTGTGCACAGGTTTTTTCCATTTTCTCTTTTCCCACTCAGATACGCATTATTTCCTTTTGTTTTTGCTGTTGTTTTGATTTTGGAGTTGATGCTTGGGCTCACTTGCTATCAACCTTATTTCCTGATGAATGTATTCAAAACTATAATTGTTCCCCTAAGTTCAATTTTGGATTAATGCTAACATTAACATTTACATATATATGTACATATATATCATATATATGTATGTATGTATTTGTGTGTACATGTGTGTGTCTGTGTATTTAGGGGTGAAGCTACATACCATGGCACACATGTGGAGGTCAGAGGACAACTTCTGGGAGAATTCTCTCCTACCACAAGGTCCTAGGAACTCAGGTTGTCAGGCTTGGCAGAAGGCACCACTATCTGCTGAGTCATCTTGCCAGCCCTAATGCCAACATTTTTACATGTAGTGTTTTGATGGTATTTTAGTTTTCTTTATGATTACTTCCTTAGTGTTGGGTCAATATTTTCTTGTTTTAATTAGCATCCCCCTCCCCCAGATATATTTTTTGCTGTGGTAACAACCATCCATAACTCCAGTTCCAAGGGACTCCAATGTCCTCTTCTGATCTCCTTGGGCATTGCACAACACAGGTGCACATACACACATGAAGGCAATACACTCATACACACATAATAAAAATAATAAATAAAATAATTTTAAAAGAAGTTTCTCATTTAGTTAATTAGTTTTTGCAGTGCTGGGAGCCAAACCTGTGCACATGCTAAGCAAGCACTCTGTCCGAATTCCACCTCTGCTCCCTCTTGGTTGTTATTTGAGGTTCTGTGGTTTCCATTTTCATCTAATCTATGGACTGTGTGTTCCTTTCCTGCAATCCCCTGAGTCCACTCTGCCATACTCTACTGAGTGGGTAATGGCTTTGGTTTGCTATTTATTGCTTCTAATTAACTGGTGGAATCACAGCCTTCAGGTATTAATTTAGCACTTGATTCCTTGAAGTTACCACAAATTGTCTAGCTATATCATTTGGCTTCATCTCTGAGAACAACTGCATCAGCTGTCCTGGGACTTCATGAATTGTGCTTAACAGAGTCATATAATGGAAAGAAAATGTTGAGAGATGTGGGAAAGTACAAAGTCCCACACTCAGGTAAACGAACCTTTCATGGTAGCACTCTGCTGCTGAGGAATCTGCATATCAATTCCAAACCCCTCATCTCAAGTTCTTTTATAAAAAATCTCCATTTCTATCTCTCTAAGTCCATTTCCTAGTACATGTCAATATGGGCCCTCTGCCCCAGTCATGCTGGACACCTTGCACCACTTATTCCATAAAGTCACTCCACAGATCCATCTCAACTAAATGCCTCCAATCTTCCATCACACAGTCTTTCCTCCTTCTTAGACTGACTCTATAAAGCTTTCCTTGGTGGCTACTGCGCTCCAGATGTGGAAATTAATGAAACCAGATTACACAACTGGCAGCTAATTTTCTCCAGGTATACAAACATACATAAAGAATCTAGTGTGCTCTTCATTGGTTAGTACTTGTGCCAAACCAGAATATTGGTTCTCACATGCCACCTTTAAGTCACTTGGAAGTACAGGCTAGCTGGGTACAGAATATATGCATTATACACTTTCAGAAAGAGATGGAATATTTATTCTTTCTCAGGGTGACAGATTCTGCTTTGGCTTGCTCTTCTACCCACTGTTTGCTCCTTCTTCCTGGGCACAAGGCTACCCAGTTAGAAGACTACTTGTCTAGCCTCCCTTGCAGCTAGGCTATTACATAATTATGCTTTTTTGCCAATGGATATGAGAAGCAGTGATTTGTGCAACCAGTCAAAAAGGTAATTACTTATCCTGAATCCCCCCACCCCCTCTCTCCACATGTATGTGAATGGGTCAGAGGACAACCTTAGGTGTCAGGCCTCTACTTCCACCTTGTTTAATACAGGGTTTCTTGCTTGTAATTGCATAGACCAGGCTAGCTGGCCCACGGGCTTCCAAAGACTCTCCTGTCATTGTCTCCCATCTTGCCATAGGAACTCTGGGATTAAAGATACATAGGCTACTGCATCCAGCTTTACATGGGTTTGGGGGTTTTGAACTCAGGTCCTCACACTTGTGTGGCAAGCACTTTACCCACTAAGTCATCTCGCCAGCACCTTCTCTCAATCTTGAATAAAGACATATAAACCATCAATCTTCTACCACACAAATGAGGACAGTCTTAGAGGATGGTGGAGCAACAAGATGGAAGGAACTTAGGTCCCTGAGTGACACAACATAGCATAAAGCTGCCTCACCAGTCCCTGACCAAGCAGGCCTTAGATCACTAAATGTTGGGGGGGGGTGTCTCTGTTTCAACAGTTAGTCTCTAATAAATATATTTCTCCTAACCCATTCTCCCTCCCTTAATATCATGGCTACAATTTTTAAAGTGGGTATATTATGTCTTTTACAGCTAAAAGGCTACTGCTCCCAGCCTCCTTTACAGCTATGTATGATCACGTAACTAAGGAAGTAGAATTGTTAGATGAAACTTCTAACACAGTTGTGTTCTCAGTAAGTAGCTAGTGACCATTTTCTCCCCACCTCCCTCTCCCACCATCTGGAATGTGTGTCTAATGGATAGAGCTCAAGTAATTACTTGGGACCATGAAATTACATGCTAAGAATTATGAAAGAGCAGAAGATCAGGACCCAGGAGCCCAAAGACTTTCCATACCAGTTCTTGATTTGGATTTCCACATTTCTTTACGTGAGAAAATTCTATCTTATCAAATATATGAACATTTGTATGCGGCATACAGCTGACCTAATCCTAATGAACAGATATGCCCATGAACAAATTCCCAATTTCAACTCCCCAGCTTGATTCTTGGCCCTTCTTTGTGGAAGTAAAGGGAAATCACTCTTTCCTCAAGCTGCTGACCAGTTTCCATTTCTTTTGACCAGGACTGGTTTGCCTTTTGTGCTCACTGAAACAGCTCCACAGGGAAGTTGGCTAAGAAACTCCCAGTCTCTGGGCCCAGATGGTCCCAACAAAGGTGGCTCACATTAGGGGATCACAAGCTTGGTGGCAGGAGATGTGGGTTGGACAGTGGAGGAAGCTGTGACCCAGCTCTGGCTCCTGGGCAGTGAGACCAACAGAACCCTTGGGAAGATGGGGCGCTCGGCTCTGCAAATTAGGTCAATATAGACAGGGAGGAAACTGCAACGTATCTCTTTAAGTTGTTTGGTTTTTTGGTTTTTTTTTTCACCAGCTGCCCTGGGCTCCAGTACCCCCAGGCCAGACGGCGTCTCCTCCCTTGCAGGGAGGGTGGAAGCCAGACGCTAAGAACTGTGGCGAGCCTAGGCTTAGCACCTCTTGCCCACAACCTCAGGACTTGATCCGAGTTACCCCACGAGTCACCCCACGTGTAAAAAGGGGAGCACACGCTGATGGCTCTTCCAGTCCTCCTTCCTGGGTGGAGGGTCTGAGCACCGCGCTCCCCAGCCTGGCCTCAGCTGTGCTCCTCTGCCTCCACCGACATTCTTGCTAACTGGTCCAGCGCCCCTCCATCCTCCACCCCCGCGTCGCCCCTCACCCTCCTGTAGCCTCACCCTCCTCCGACAGGTAGCGCAGGTCATAGAACTCGCCAGCGAAGGTGCCATAGGAGGAGTCGTGGCGCGGCACCGTTTCATCGGCGCCTGCGTCTCCTCGTGCGCGGCCCCGGGGTCCCCGGCCCCCCGGGCCCGCGCCGTCGTCCGCCGGGCTGGCGGCACAGGCTGCAATCCCCGCCAACAGCAGCCGCAGGAGCAGTGGTTCCCACGCCGGGCGCTGCCGGGGCTGCCGCGCCATCGCTGCGCACCGATCCAGCAGCCAGGCCTCTCCGGCCGCAGCGGGGGCGCGGGGGCGCCGCGGGCACGGGCCGGGACCGAGCCGCCAGCACGCGCGGCGCAGCCGCGGAGCGCCCGCACCCGCCACCTCCCTGCCTCACTCTGCGCATCCTCGCTCCAGCCCCGCAGCCTGCCCCTGCGTTCTCAGCATCCCTCCTCCCCGCCTGATGCTCCTTCATCGCGGCTTCCCTGCTTGCTCCTTTCCTCACAGTCTCTCCATCCCCTAGTCCTCCTCCAGCCAGTTTTGACTCTCCAAGGATCGCTTTTTCACCAGGATCCCATTTCAAAGTGCTCCTCCAGAGGGTTTTCCCTGGGCATACCTTGTTAGAATGGCCCCACCACCTTGCTCCCGCAGGTTTTGGTTTATATGAAGCACTTACTAGACTCATTACGTCTAGAGACCATCACAGAAGGAAGATGAAATCACAAGATGCCACCTATACAGACAGCGAAGAGGCTGGAGGCAGTGAAGAAACTAGAACTCAAGCCTTTGTGAGAGCCAGCAGCAAAAGGCACCCTTCAAACTAGACAACTGGTCTACTATTTCTCAGGAGCAACGTGCACAGACCTCAAACCGCCCACGCCATGTCTAATGAGCAAGCTGAATCTTCTATTTCACATCCATTCCCACCACTTACACTTCACTATGTTATTGGCTCAGCCATTCATTACTCATATATACACAGATCCCAGGCATGTCTTCCAATGACACCTGCTGGGGTGGTGACAGAGTCAGTCTAGTAAGTTGTTTTCTGCAGGTTGGCTCAGTAGTTAAAAGCACTTTGCTGTTCTGTGGATTCAGTTCCCAGCACACACATGATGGCTCACAACCACCTGTAACTCCAGCTTCAGAGGATCTGACACCCTCTTCTGGCCTCAGAGGGCACCAGGCACCCATGCAGTGCACATATATGCAAGCAAACCTTCATATATAGAAAATAAAAATAAATCTTTTTCTAAATGGTTAACTGTAAGAAATAGGGACACTACTCCTTTTGTGGCACTGTTGCAGAGCCTGCATGCCAACCTGGCTTTCCTAGTTCTTTTTTTTTTTTTTTTTTTTTTTAAATTATTGCAGAAAGAAAGGAAATTGCTATGGAGGCAGAAAAACATGGCGATTCCAAACGCAGGCCTATAAATGAGACTGCCTGAGTTATCAGTAGTGACTCATGATCAATAATTTCCATGATGCAGAGCAGATTAAGTAAGACCATGCAGGGTTCAATGTCATCAATGGCATGAATGACTATAGACAGAATTATGAAATATTGATATTCAAAAGGAAACCAGTGACTTCAACTTTTTTGGCTCAGTGGCTGGGAGATAGGGGTAATGCTATTGAAATAGGGAGATAACCTGAGAAACCCAAAGACCAGTTGTTCGCTATCAGTTATAGCTGAAAAGGCAAGTTGTCCAGTTGTTTAAATGTATTAATCCTGCTAGGGTCTCTCACTGAGCCTTAAGCTCATTCATTTGGCTAGGCTGGCTGACCAGGGTGCTTGAGATCCTCCTATCTCCCCAGCACTGGTCTTACAGATTCATGCCGCCACAGCTAGCTTTTTATGTAGATACGGGAGATTTGAACTCGGGTTCTCATGCTTGCACTGTCAGGCTTTTCTCACCTGAGCCATCTCCCCAGCCCCCCTCCAGCTTAAGTTTTGTGACAAGGTCGCTCACTGAACCCAGAACTTGCTGTTTCAGCTAGATTATCTGGCCGGGAAGCCCCTGGGATCCAACCATCTCTGTCCCTCCAGCATTGGAGTTACAGACACATGCTGTCACGCCCAGGTTTTATGCGGGTGCTAAGAATTCAAATGCAGGTCTTCATGTTTATGTAGCAAATACTTTGCCCACTGATCCATTTCCTTGGCCTCTGACAGTACTTTTGAATGAACCAGTATTTAATTTCATTTTTATTTTTAAAAGACAGAGACTTTATTTCTCTTCTCATCAAAATAAGTTCTTAAAAGAACATTTTCTTTGTTATAAGAACTTCCTCAAATCAGTGCTACTGCTCAGGATCCAACCAGTAACAGATGTGCCTTGCTTCTGACTGCCTGGTATATGTCATTTTCCACTTTGGATTTCATAAGAAATAAAAGTTGTGATCTTGGAAGTCCCTCAGAAAGTTAAACATAGAGTTACCATATGATCTGGCAATTCTGAGAGAACCAAAAACAGGTTCACACAAAACTTGCACATGAATGTTCATAAAATTATCATTCATAATAGCCAAAATGAAGGAGTGACCCAAATAACTATCAAGTGCTAAATAGATGACCAAGGCATGACATCTGCATAGACAATGCTCTGTTATTTAGCCACAGAGAATGAAGGCAGTTCTGCTACATACTATAACATGGATGAACTTATACACATGATGTTAATGGAAAGAAGTCGATTACAGAAGACCACATACTGTATGATCCCAGTTATATGAACTGTCCAGAATAAGCAAATCCATAGATAGAAATCCAGACAGAAGGGAGATTAGTGGTTGCCAGGGGATGGGGGGTGGAGTCAGAAAGTGATGTTTACCCAGCATCATGGATACACTGAAAAACATTGATTGTACACGTTACAATTGTGAAAATGGTGGATTTTATTTGAGGACTTCAAAAAGCTGTGATCTTTTGAGATGGCAAAAGAAAAATAACAATGATATCAGAATCTTCCTGTGCTATTTCTGGAATATCAAATTCTGGGTGTAACCTAGTGGGAACTTCTGAAGGTCCAAGCACTTCGTTTCCAAGGTCTTCAAACCACAAGATCTATGCAGTCCACAATCCATCAACCCTGCAGGTTGAGGATTGCCCAACTCCTGCAGTAACCCACCACACCTTTCCACCAGGAGTCTGTGGTTATAATTTGGAGCCCTAACTCTGGAATGATTATCTAAGCAGACTCCCTTTTCCCCTGAACCTAGAGTGTGTGCTGTGTGACCATCCAGTGCTATTGTTTGGGTTTTAAGTATGTAAGAAGGGTAATACAGTTTCACAATTCCTCAGCGTCACTGTGAGTCCACCCAGGGAAGCTTTACATTCTCAGGTCCCAATGCCAAGCACCCAGCACACGGTTAAGTAGGCAAATAATCAGGACAATGGCTGCAGCAATGCATTCCTCTGGGTTTTACTGGTTAGGCGCGAGCTGCCAACAGTCCTGGGTTTTCATATACAGTAACAATCAACAAGTTTGTGCTCAGACTTGCAGTGACATCAACCTTCTAAGACACCTGTGAATCCAGGGGCAAAGTGGGGGAGAAAACAGAAGCCTGAGAGTCTTCTGAAAACAGTAGCCTAAACATTCATGAATCCCTCTTTCGAAGCAAAACAAACTGGACACATAGGAAATACTTGGGTCCTGGCCTCCCTGGAAATCTTCCACTGTGTTCTCGAGGTCTCCATCAGAGAGCAGGGTGGGGAGGAGCACACACCTCAGAAAGCAGCTCAGAAGAGGAAGAGGTTGCTGGACTGGCAAGAAGCCACAACCCCATGTTCTATAGGAACACAGTTTGTGCCATGTGATAGAGAACAGCTAAAGCTGCTTTACAAGTATATCTGGGTATTAGGGGGGTGAAAAGCTGTCTCAAACCACAACTGCCCCAGATAGCTCCACTGACAGAGCAGATAGCAGTAAACAGTCATCAGTGAGGGTCATATCATATAAACAGCCACATCAAGCCCTACATGTTGATAGCTCCTAGTGACATCCTTGTACCATATCAAGGTACAGAAGGGGTTGATGTGTATAATCACAAGGATTCACCAGGAAAAGGCTGAAGACTCTCCATGATACTCTGTGCACTAAGGCAGGGAAATGTGCCACACATCTTAGAAAGATTTCCCTCAAAAAATATTAAAAATGTAGAGTCAGCACTTAAAGGGTTACTCCTCAGTTATCTGAATATCTGTTTACATACCTCATTTGGGTCAGTGCTAGTCAATGAGGCATTGCTTTTTTTTAGTCATTAGTATCAAATTATTGGCACCATTCAGTTGTAAGGATAAGGAGAGAGGAGCAAACTCTACACTACAACATAAAAATACAGTTCTGATACAAAGGTATGAGATCAATTCCATTGAACAAGCAGTCATAAGAAATGGATGTGGACAGTTTACACACAAGGAAATACACCTAGTAAATTATCACATGGAAAAGTGCTCAGCCTAGTTAGCATTTGATCAAATAAGACAACTTTTCAAGAACAACTATACACATCTATTAAACCAGCAAAAATAAATTAAAATGGCAAAACCCAATACTGGCAGAGCTATTGGTAAATAGAAATGCTTATACATTGCTGGTGGCATCATAAATTGTAGAGGGGATTCAAACATTCAGAGGAAAGGGGGTGGTTAAACGAGATGACCTTTAAGGTCCTTCCAACCCAGAGATTGGATCTTTCTAGAAAGCAATCTGGCAATATAAAACAAGAGCTATAAAATACTTCATGCTCGCTCACCTTATAATCCTTTTTGGAGGTATTCCAAAGGGAATAATCCAGAAGGATATATATATATATATTTTTTTTAACAAAGACATTCATAGCAGCACTATTTATAAATAAGAGTGAAAATTTGGATGGAACTCAAATATCTAACAATGGGGAGAACTGAAGTTAACCATGTCATATGGATATAAAGATATTTAAGTTAGTGATAGTAGGATCTGTCTGATAATGAGATACATGTTAGGTGGAGAAATTCAACAAAAGGAATGTCCACACAGCTGTGTAAAAACGTGAATATATTCATCAAGAAAGCCAGGGAAGTAATTTAGAGGGCTAGTGTGTGGTTAGGACTTCCTACACTCCTGCGAAGTTATTATTCAAGTGCATAATAAAAATTTAAAAATGCATTTCCTGAAACTATATAAAAAGGGGCTGAATTTCTTCTGCACAAGGCTCTATCCACATAAGAATGAGTGGATGAGGTTTAGAAATAATTTTCCTTTATGGAAAATCCAGATGAATCTTCCTGACACTGAATCACCTTGACCTTGTAAAGACTTTTGGATAATGTAAGCTTGAATTTCCTACTTGGGGTTCAAAGATAAATTCTATTTATCCTGGATAATATTGTATCCAACATGTTCACATATTCAACTGTATTTCAGGTTAAGCTCAAGTACTTTAGGTTGTTGTGATATGCAACTTCCTCTTTTTTTCAGTTCGTGTCTGAATAAAAATAAAGGACTTTGTAAGATCTTTGTATTTATCAGTCTAAATGAAAAAACCAGCAGTAAAGAATTACTCTCTCTTAAAAATGACTCATTTAACAAACAGTCAAAGCTTGGTACAAGTTTCAATCATACAAAATCACATGGTTGAGATTGTTAGTAGCAGTTTCCATGCCGTGTTAACCCCCGTGGTTACTAACAGATACACACAGGTACCTCTGGGCAGGAATTCCCTCTTTCTTCTAGAACTTTCCTACCAAATCCTGTCTCCACCGCACTGAGCAGTAGAAAAACCTCTCATGCTCAGGAGACATAAAATAACTTTTCCAATGAAGTCCAGCTGGAAGCTGGCTTCCGCTAGCCATGGAGACCCGGGCAAGCAGAGCACACATTTGTATGATGTGCCCCAGTGAGCACACCGAGCCCAAGGAAAGGAAGCGGACAGAAGGCACCATGCCATCTCCAGGCGGCAAGGGCAGAGTTTCACAGTTCGGTCATCAACAGTCTTTTCATCATCTTCTCTCTCTCCAGTTCCTGCCGGAGCGTCTCTGCACTGAGAAAGAGCAAGCAGCAAAATAGTAAGACAAAGCCTCAAAATCTACAGGTGCAGATAGAGTTCAAATGTGATCTTGTAGAGCTGAGCTTTCCTTGGGTTCAGTTAGGACACCCCGCACTGGCTAGTGTTACAGTGAGGTCAATTGTATGACTACTGAGGGGTTATCCCACTAGCCTGAGGGTTCCTCAGTGGATCAATTTTATGTCATTTCATCTCTATCATCTCAGAGCCTAATACAGGATCTGGTGCACAGCTGTTGAGTGAAAATCTCCTGAATGAATGAGAGGGCATTCTGGGGTTAGATTTCTTCCTTTAAAATTTTGTAGATTTTAATTTAGTGTGTATGTATGTGCACATGTGCATGTGGACAGATGCATGCATGCTATGGTGTATGTGTGGAGGTCAGAGGACACCTTTCTGGAATGAGTTCTCTCCTTCCACTGTGGGTTCAGAGGACTGAACTCAAGTCATCAGGCTTTTGTGACAAATGCTTCTATCCTAAGCCATCTCACTGGCATGTGGGGTTGGATTTTTTTTTCCATAAAATTATGTATGTACTTTAAAGATTTTATTGATTTTGATTTTATGTATATGAGTGTTTTTTCTGCATGACTGTGAGTGTACCATGTGCATGCTTGGTGCCCAAGGAGGCCAGAAGAGGGCTATGGATCCCCTGCAACTGGAGTTAAGGACGGGTGTTAGCTGCCATGTGGGTACTAGTAATCGAACCCAGGTTCTCTGGAAAGGCAGGCTGCACTCTTAACCACTGAGCCATCTCTCTAGTCCCCTTTTTCATAATTTTTTTTTGTCTTTTTGAGACAGGGTTTCCCTGTAGCCCCAGATGTCCTGAACTCACTCTGTAGACCAGGCTGGCCTTGAACTCACAGAGATCTGCCTGCCTCTGCCTCCCGAGTGCTGGGATTAAAGGCGTGCACCACCATGCCCGGCTTTTCCTTTTTCATAATTTTTAAAAATTTTATTTATTTTTATTTTATGTATATAAATTTTTTGCCTGCATGTATGTAATTGTACAACATGCATGCAGTGCACACAGAAATGGGCATCAGATCCCCTGGAACTGGAGTTAAGGATAGTTGTTAGCAACCGTGCAAGTGCTGGGTACTGAACCCAGATCCTCTGCCAGAGCAATCGGTACTCTTAACCACTGAGCCATCTCTCCGGCTTCTAAATCATGCTTTAAATTCATTTTATATGCTTTTTCTAGCAGAATTTAAGTTTATTAATATCCAAAGAACGTTCTGTGTTTAATGACTAGAATAAGGGGAAGGGAAGAGGAGGAAAGGGGAAAGAAGAGGAAAACAGAAAGGAGGAAGGAAGGAGAGGGAAGGGAAATTTGGTTGAATGACACAACACTGGCTGCTTTGAGGGGCTGCTTCAGACTTCTTGGTCCTCGGATTAACTGCATATCCCATGGAACTTGTTTTTACTCTTTGAATAAACACACACACGGGGCTGGAAAGGCAGCTCAGCGGTAAAGAGTGCTTGTTGCTCTTCCAGAGGACCTGTTCGGCTCCCATATTAGGTAGCTTACAACCGCCTATAACTCCAGCCCTAGGGGATTTGTCACACTCTTCTGGCCTCTGTGGGTAGCTACATATACACACACTCTGCCAATGCATGGGTACACACACACACACACACACACACACACACACACAATTAAAATAAACACATATAGTTAATTGTGATCTCTCTCTCTCTCTCTCTCTCTCTCTCTCTCTCTCTCTCTCTGTTGCTAAGCTGGAATCCAGGCTCTCATGCCTTCTAGACAAATATTCTACCACTGAGCTACATCCCTCCCTGATGTGTATTTTTACTCACCTACCTCTTCAAAGAGATGATTGTCTCTCCCTCTCCCTTTCTCTCTTACTTTTCCTTTTAAGTCAGGGTATCATTATGTTGCCTAGGCTAGTTTTGAACTTGTGGGCACAAGCAATTCTCTTATCTCTGACTCCCAAGTAGCTGAGACGACAGATGTATGCTACTACATGAGGCTTAAAATGTATATATCTTTTAAAGACTTCTTTTAAAAATTGTGTGTGTGTGTGTGTGTGTGTGTGTGTGTGTGTGTTTGTGTTTGGATCACATGTATATAGAGGCCATAAGGAGGCCAGGACAGGGCATCTGATCCCCTGGAGCTGGAGTTACAGGTAGTTTTGAGCCACCTGATGTGGGTGCTGGGAACTGAACTCAGGTCTTCTGACTAGCAGCAAGTAGTTCTTTTTTAAATATTTCATTTACTATTTTTATTTTATGTGTATTGAGTGCTTTGCCTGCATGCATGTAAGTATACCTGTGTCTTGCAATGCCCACAGAGGTCAGAGGCATGGGATTCCTCTGGAACTGGAGTTACAGATGGTTGTTAGCTGCCATATGGGTGCTAGGAACTGAACCCAGGTCCTCTGCAAGAGCAGCCAGTGCTCTTAACCACTGAGCCATCTCTCCAGCCCAACAGCAAGTGCTCTTAACTCCTGAGCCCCTGGGCTATCTCTCTAGCCCCTAAATAATAATCTCACTCAGGATAGAAATCAGTTTCTGACATGGTCAACAAGGCCCCACACAATCTGGCCCCACCCCGCAACTTTGTGGGCTGCTGTTGTCATCTCTTCTGCTCACCTCTTACTGTGCAAAATCTTAAATAAAGCCTCTAGCTTCACTAGCTCTTAGTTGATTTAAAGATCACTCATTTTGGAGGTCATGCAGCTGGGCAATACTTTATCAGTTTCCCATTAGCTTTCTGTACATAACACTCCTGGCATACGGGTTCTGATGATAATGGTGGTCTAGGATACTTTTCAGAGACAAAAGGGCCTCTTTGGGGGTGGGGGGATGGCTCAGTCAGTAAAGTGCTTGCCTTGCAGCACAAAGACCTGAGTTCTATCCCCAAGTAAAAATGCCAGATATGGTACACAGTACTGGGGAGGGAGAAACAGACGAATCCCTGGGGCTAGTACACTGGCCAGCCAGTCTTCGCCTAATTAGTGAGCTCCAGGACAGTGAGGGACTCTGTCTCAAAGGAAGTGGTCAGCAATCCTGAGAATGACACCTGAGGTTGTCCACTGGCCTCTACATTACCTTCACATACACTTGTATCTACACACATGTAGATACATACATACATGCACACACATGCTCATTAAAAGACCGTGTCCTTTGGTGACAGCACTGACTTCACTTGGGCCCAAAGACATCTGGTGGGGGACTGGAATGGATGGAAAGGCCTGTTATCTCTGACTCCTTTGCTGCCTGACCCTTCAGGTCAGCGTCTGCTCAGCTCTGCATGTACATGCTGACCATTTAAGAACTGTTTTGTTCAGAACCATAGAAGAGGGTTAGCCTGACTTACATTTGCCTAATCTCTCTCCCTGCTTCAAGGCTAAAGACAGTTAGTAGACCCTGTGGAAATAATAGGTCACAAAAGGAACACAAGGAGGTAGCCCCTGAGTTCCAGGAAGAATTCTGCCTATTCCCAGAAAAGACATGACCATCTCCCCTCTCTCAGCCTGTCTCTCTCCTCATTCCTGTCCTGTATCAGTAAGTCTTCCATTCTCTAGAGCTGAGTCTGCTGTGCAGCAATGCCCTCATCTCCCCCTCCTTCTCCTGTCACTGTCTTTTGAGTCACCGGTCTCATCAGATGGCATCAGAATCTTACCTTTTGTCACACAGCCACACTGGCCCCTTAATCTTCCTTAACCATGCCAGATGTGCCCTGGTAAGGTGCCTCAGCACTGGTCAGTCCCTCTGCCAAGCCTACTCTTCCCCAGCTCTCTGTAGCCTGCTCCCCACCACACCACCTGCAGGCCTCCACTCACAGGCCGCGTCAGTGAGGCCATTCCAACTTGTCCTGTTGCTCTTTGAGGTCTTAATTTATTCCTTGCCACTGCCATTAGCACACCTTTGTTTCTCTGCCTCCTTCATCCCATGCACCAAAGTGCAAACTCCAGAAGGGGAAGTCTTTACCTGTTTATCCCTACCACCTCAAATACAGCCTACTACTTGTAGACCTTTCATTACAGGATAAATGAATGAAAGAATGAACAGGAGGGGCTGGGAAGATGGCTCAGTCAGTAAAGTGACTGCCAAGGAAGCATGAGGACCTGAGTTCAAAACCCCAGCACCCAGGTAAAGCTGGGCTCAGAGATGTGTACTTGTAATCCCAGAGCTGAGGAAAGAGGCAGGCGGGTAGATCCCTAGGGCTCACAGGATAGCCAATATAGCCAAACTTATTTTATTTTTAAAAATATTCTATTTGTCATTTTTATTTTTTATGTGTATGAGTGTACCGCCTGCATGTGTGTAAGTGTACCCACGTCATGCAATGCCCACGGAGGTCAGAAAAAAGCATCAGATCTCCTGGAACTGGAGTTATGGATGGTTGTTAGCCCTAATGTGGGTGCTGGGACTCGAACCCTGGTCCTCTGCAAGATCAGTTAGTGCTCTTAACCACTGAGCCATCTCTCCAGTCCCCATAATCAAATTCATGAACTCCAGGTTTGATGAGAGACTCTGACTCAAAAAATAAAGTGGGAAGTGACTGAGAATGACACCACCTGATGTTGACCTCCGGCTTCCATATGCACGTGCACATAAATGTATGTGCACCCACACACCATGTGCACACATCCACGTGAGCATGTACATAAATAGGAAACTAAAGAAGTCACAGACACGGTGAGGCTAGAGGCTAAGCCTGGCTCCCTGTCCCCAGGTTACCTCTAGGTGCCTGCTGATCTGACTCACCTGGCTGCCAGGGAGACAGGCTTCCGGGAGGTGTAGATGGTCTGCACTGTGGACATGGTCTCTGTCAAGGGCCGCAGGGTCACTGTTGGAATCAGCGGGGAAGACTGGCCAGGACAGCACTGTAATTTGCTCTCTCTAAAGTCTGCCTGGAGAAAATGCAGAAAGGAAGGAGCTCAATCTCCATTTGGGTCCCATTTTCACGTTGTCAGCTGCTCTCTAGGCCTTATTGTACTGTTCCTGTTATTTTTTTAATAATAGATAAAATCAATTGCACATTTTAAAAATCATTTTAAATGATCTTTCTCTGTGCCAGACCCCATGCTAAGCACTTTCCATACATTACCTCTTGACAACCTTTTAAGGCAGAGATCATCTTTCATTGCATCTTAGACACCATCTGCTGGAAGATGCATCAGTTTTGCATGGACCACAGAAAAGAAAAATGTGGCGCCCAGACACTGTGATGTTGCATTTTGTAGTGAACACTCTGATTTCATGACATTAAAAGATGAAAAACTACCTCTGAGCTGGTCTTATGGAAAATGAAAGTGGGACTTAAGAGAATTTAAGTCTTCCAACCAAGGTCACCCAGCAAGCAGTTATTTTATTTTAAAAGACTTTTCAAAATTACATTTATTTATTTATTTATTTATTTACTCTATGTGTGTGTCTGTCCACACATGCATGCCATGGTACATGTGTGGAGGTCAGAGAACAACCTGTGGGAATTAGTCCTCTCCTTCTACCGTGTGGGTCCTGTGGATTGAACTCGGGTCGTCAGGCTTAGTAGCAAGTGTCTTTACCCACTGAGTTATCTTACCAGCCCTTAGTAAGTAATTGTTAAGAACAGTACTCAGGAGCTTAGTGGGTAAAATGCTTGGTACACAATCATGAGGACCTGAGTTTAGATCCCCAGCACCCACTTAAAAAGCCGAGAATGGCAGCACAGGTCTATAATCCCAGCACTGTGAAGGCAGAGACAAAAAGATCCCTAGGGCTTTTGGGCCAGCCAGACTAATTGAATCAGTGAGGGCCAGGTTTAGTGTCTCAAAAAATAAGGTGGAGGGCGCCGAAGAGATGGCTCAGAGGTTAAGAGCAATTGCTGCTCTTGCAGAGATTGTGAATTTAGTTTCCAGCACCTATGTCGGGTGACTCACAACTATCCATAATTCCAGGCCCAGGTGCTGGGTCCCTCTTCTGGCCTCCGTGGACACATCCACTATGGGATCTGTGGGTACCCATCCTCACACACACACACACACACACACACACACACACACACA
Organism: Nannospalax galili; assembly: GCF_000622305.1. Classification (NCBI taxonomy): domain Eukaryota; kingdom Metazoa; phylum Chordata; class Mammalia; order Rodentia; family Spalacidae; genus Nannospalax; species Nannospalax galili. The sequence continues at coordinate 1,530,477 of NW_008356473.1, read as the reverse complement.
CAAATAAATAAAACTAAATCTTTTTAAAAAATGAAGTGGAGAGCAATTGAGGAACATACCTGAGGTTGACCACTGGCCTTTACAAACCTGCATGGATATACAAGTACAGGCATATATGCACACACATACAAATATCCACATGAACATGTAAATATACCACACACACACACACACACACACACACACACACACACATGCACACTCTGATTTCATGACATTAAAAGATGAAAAACTACCTCTGAGCTGGTTTTACGGAAAATGAAAGTGGGACTTAAGAGAATTTAAGTCTTCCAACCAAGGTCACCCAGCAAGCAGTTATTTTATTTTAAAAGACCTTTCAAAATTTCAGAACTAGAATTTGCTGAATCTGTTTATGATGTTTTCATTCATGTAGGGTCACATTTAGGGGATCCAGAATATGATTCCCAGTCTTGCAGCATCAGAATTAGTTTTAAACTAATTCTGATGGTTTAAAAAAAGAGCAAATGCTAGGGTTGGAGAGATGGCTCAGCAGTTAAGAAGAGTACTTGCTGCCTTTGCAAAGGATATAGGTTTGGGTCCTGAAACCCACACCAAACAGCTCACAACTGCCTATAACTCCAGTTCCAGGGAATCCGATGCCCTCTTCTGGTCTCTGAGGGCACTACATGCATGTGGTGCACATAAACTCTCACACACATACACTTACACACACAAATACACATTTAAGAAAATACTTTGGGGGGGGGTAGGGAGATGGCTCAGTGGTTAAGAGCATTGACTGCTCTTGCAGAGGACCTAGGTTCAGTTTCTAGCACCCACATGGTGACTAATAACCATCCATAACTGCAGTTCCAGGGCATCCAATGTCTTCTTTTGGTCACTGCATGACATGGGTATACTTACATACATGCAGTCAATATACTCATACACATAAAATAAACATAATAAATATTTTTTTTTAATGTTCTGGGGCTCTACCCAAGACCTTGGGGCCAGAAAGTCTGAGGATGGAGTCCGACAAGATGTGTTTTAATAAGACTTCAAGATGCTTCTGATGCATAGCAGTTTCAGAACTACTAGCCTATAGCATACTACCTAGTTCAGAGAGGGGAGTTTCCTGTCATTTTCATTAAAATGCAAAATATTCTTATTACTTTTACATAGAGAGCTTAGAGGACAGAATCTGTCACTGGGAGGCTGAGGGGGGCCAACTTGGATTACACAGCGAGACTCTGTCTCAGTAAAACCAAAACCAAAACAAACAACTAAAAAGCACAAATGAAATTTCATAACCCTTTACTGCTGTAATCAATATATTTGCCAATAGCAATTTTTTTGGGGGGGGGTCTTTTTGAGACATGGTCTCCCTATAGCCCCAGCTGGCCTAGAACTCACTATGTAGACTAGGATGGCCTTGAACTCACAGAGATCTGCCTGCCTCTTCCTCCCAAGTAATAGGATTAAAGGCTTGAACCATCATACCTGGCATCAACAGTAATTTTTTGCATAGTTTTTGTTTTTATATCCTTTTGACAATACAAGCTCTATATGATGTAACTTGATTTTTAAAATGCTAGTTCTTGACTCTGAACTCGCAGAAATTTATCACCTAGCTTTTGAAAGAAGCAGCTTTGATCTTTGTTTCAATTATTTATTTAAAATTTTTATTTTATGTGTATGAATGTTTTGCCTGCATGTATGCAAGTGCACCTGTGTCATACAAGGCCCATGAAGGCCAGAAGAGAGCATCAGATCCCTTGGAACTGGAGTTACAGATGTTTGCTAACTGCCACATAGGTGCTAGGAACCAAACCTGGGTCCTCTGCAAGAGCAGTGAGTGCTGTTAGCCACTGAGCCATTTCTCCAGTCCCAGTTTTGATCTTTCAAGTATGCAATCACCCCAGCTGTCCTGGAACTCACTATATAGACCGGCTGGCCTTGAACTCAGAGAGATTCGCCTGCCTCTGTCTCCCAAGTGCTGGGATTAAAGGCCTGTGCCATCATGCCCGGCCTGCAATCACCACCTTGATGACAATACAGAAGATGAGCTGCTCCTCCTGGGTGACCCTAGAAAATCACCAAACTGTCACCAAACTGTCTTAGTTTAGTATAGGCATCTGCTTGAACTATAGGAGGAAGGCTTATCTTTGAGGATGGGGATTTTAAAAGTCTACTGATGAGAAACATGGACCCCTATTCATGTCTTATATCTGTCCTTAAAAGAACTAACTTTAAAAAAGATCTCCATTTCATTTTAGAATGTATTGTTCCTTGCAGAAAGACACATTGTTTTTGCTACTAACACTGAGATGTTGGCACATGCATCTCTAACCTGGATTACTAGTCATAATCAGTTGCACTTGGATCCTTCAATCTTACAGGGATCTATGAAGTCATCAGGTGGAGTTCAATGGTAATGTTTATCACCTCTACTAATTAGCATGACATAAATTTCCATGCTTCCTCCTCAAATATAATACATTTAAAAATT
>NW_008356473.1:1520506-1527954 GCF_000622305.1 Nannospalax galili | reverse complement strand
AATTAAAAAAAAAAAAAGAACTAACTTGCTCAAAACGGAGAAATGGCATGGAAGTGAGTGCCTCCAGGTCTCTGCTGAAGTTTACTTTGGGGAAGCCCAAATGCCAGTGTGTCACACATACAGGAAGGAGCATACATGTTTGTCTTGCCACTTGATACAAAGAACTTCTGAGGCCACCGCTGAGGGTCATTTGTACCAATGGTGCAAAGGCGCAGATGGGTAAAAGTGCTGCGGCCTTAGAATAAACACACTGTGTCAGTAGTCACGAACTCCTCCTTGATGTGTTGCCCGATGTATGAGGAGGAAAAAGGCCAGTTTCATTTAAGAATGACTTTGAAGAAGGAGTAAAAACTTCTTATTTAGTCCCAAACCTTAGTACTTATCTTTCAGTTGTCGTTTCACCTTTTGTATTTGAGACAGGGAATCCCAGTAGCCCCAGCTAGCCTGGAACTGTATACACTAGGCTGACCCTGATCTCACAGAGATCTGTCTGCCTCTGCCTCCAGAGTGCTAAGATTAAAGCTGTGCACCACCATGCCCAGCAATACGTTTCTTTTCAATCAAAATCTTTTCAATATTTGTTGAATGAGGAAATGAATGAATGCATTAACTTTGAGTGGAACAAAGCAGGTAACAGAACACATCAAATTAGAAAGGGAACTTGGGCCAGAGCCTGACAGAGGCCCTATCTGTGATCCTGTTGGAAAAACACGTGGGTCTAGACAGTGCGTTTAGGCTATGGGCCTGGAAATCTAAGACAGTGGCTTAAGAGAAGTAGCTTGGTTGGTATAGACCAGCCTTCTCTGGAGTATCAAGTAAAAAGCCTGAAAACAGAGTACCAGTTGGTCTCAGGATCAAACAGGGAGTCCTACAGTTGAAACTAGTGTTAGATCAATGGCCAGATCAACTTCGTGCAGAGTTCCCAGAGCTGCTGAAGGCTCCCATCACAGCCGCCAGGATAGGTTTGGAATCTTGTGGAGAGCTCATGTGTCTTAACCTTGGTGAGAAGGAGACATACCCAGAATATACAAGGGTAAGAAAGCTGGAAGATTGAGGCCATGGGTTTAGTTTCTGTTAACCACCAGCTGTTAGTAATGCTAGTCTTCTCTCTCTTTTTCCCTTTCCTGAGTTATTAACTTGGAGCAAGTAACTTCCTTGTTCCAGTTAGATGTCCCAAAGACAAATACAGCATGCAGATTCATTCTTTCTTACAGTCCAGGCTTCTTTCAGGGATTTACTCTTACAGTTTAGATATAAAAGGTTCATCAACATGTCTCCAGTGTAGAAGGTTTGACCCTCAGCTGGTGGTGCTATTGAGGGGCGACTGGGTCATGAGAGAAGGGATTAATCTGTTGATGAGCTCATAGCTGAATGGGCTATTAGAAAGTAGAGTTTCTTTGGACAATAGGGACCATCAAGGGCATTACTTTGAAGGGTAAATCTTGTCCCCAGACCCATCCTGCCTCCCTTGCTCTCTCTCTCTCTCTCTCTGGTTCCTGGCTGCCACAAGTAAGCAGCTTTCCTCTTCCATGCCCTTCCACCATGATGTCTCTGCTTTGTATCAAGTCTAAAAGTAATAGAGCCAAATGATCATATCTAAAAAAAAACTTTGAAGGCCGGCGTGGTAGTGCAGGCCTTTAATCCCAGCACTTCGGAAGCAGAGGCAGGTGGATCTTTGTGAGTTTGAGGCCACCGAGTGAGTTCTGGTCTACATAGTGAGTTCCAGGACAGCTGGGGCTATAGGGAGACCCTGTCTTAAAAAGACAAAAACAAAAAACAAAAACAAAACCCAAACAAACAAAAAAAAACCCAACAAAAACAAAAAACTTTGAAACAGTGATATAAAATGAATCTTTCCTCTTTGTTTCTTTTTCCTCAAGTGTATTGTCACAGTGATGGGAATCTCAGTGAATGGACCCAATGTCGGTCTATGTCAGAAATTTGGAAACTACCTGTCACTTTCCTTCATCAATATAGTATTTTAGCTAGGTGTGGTGGTGCAAGCTTTTAATTCCAGCACTTAATAGACAGAGACAGCCAGATCTCTGAGAGTATCCAGGCCAGCTGGGGCTACAAGGAGGCCCTGTCTCAAAAAGACCATATATATATAATGTGTATATAATATATATATATAATTTATATATTTATATAATATACATACGTATAAAAATAATCTTATCGGCCTCCTAAACATCTCCCCCCAAAATGTGTACCTCTTTCCACCTGTATCATCCAAACCACTCAGGGGCAAGCTCTATGTGCACTTTCTCTTAAGCTACTGTCCTAGATTTATTTCTAGACTATTGTCCTAAACCTGCTCTGTCTGGACCTAAATACTCTCCTACTGTGATCATAAGGATGTTTTCCAGAAGCATCTTCCCCATCACTGCCCTGTTTTAAAGTCTTTCAAAGGCTTCCAATTGCTGTTGGATAAGGCTAAGCATGGTTTTGCTCCTATGATTGTTCCCCATCCTCCTATCACACCCCAGGCCCTAGCTCTCTGTATTCCAGTCTCTGGCCTTCTTTTCAGTCCCTTGGATGTGTGGTAGCTTCTCCCTTCCCAAGACTCCGGTTCATGCTGTTCCCTCTGTCTGCTCCGGCTGCCTTTGAGCCACTCTTGCCCAGTTCTTGAAAGTCTCGGTGTGATTGCTGACATTGGCTTCCGGCTCCATCTGGGTCCCCAGCTTTCAGGAAGGGCTTCCTTGAATGTCTTCAGCACTGCCAAGGCTGGGCAGGAGGCCAGAGTGCCCCACCATGGCCAACTGAGGGAAGTGGAGTCAAGCTTCCAGCTGAGGAGCTGTGTCCAGCAGAATTGTGGGGGGTGGGGAATTGCACAAGCTTCAGGGCAATGGCACTAAACATCCTGGCATAGCCCCAGTGGCTCTGCCCTCTCATTAAATGCTGAATTCATAGCTTGATCTTAGAAATGAATTGTTCTGGGCACCTGGTTTTGCCAGGCACACTGGCCAGTTCCTACCTCTGTTCATCTTTTGGAATCTGAATGAGGCACTGCTCCCTTCCTCCATGCCATAGGACTGAAGCTGCCTCAGGTAGTGACTGTCACTCAGCTCACTACTGTTCTCAGGGCTGTACTCGGCCTCTCATTGAGCCTCTAGATCGGACATACCCTCTTCAAAGAGAGCCTCCAGGATCACATGAGTGTAGGAATCACAATCTGATTCCTGGGAGGACGTGACAGGGAGAGAAAGGAGAAGAGGGGGAGAGGAAGGAAAGGTCCCTGTCTGTCTCCCATTTCTGCTCCATGTGGCAGCTCACTACACTGTGAACTTCCGTAGAAACTTCCAGGGAAGAATGCGCTGAGCAGCTGAAAAGAAGTGTAGAAATCATCTAATTTTCTCATTCTGCAGATGAGGAAATCATAGCACTTAAATGTTTAAACTCCTTTTATCACTGAAGAGTTTCAAGAAGCTGTCCAGTGATGACAGGGAGAGGGATAGTCACAAGGATCCTATTGTCAGGACTCCCTGGTCTTGGTCTTTGCACTACCTTCCTTGTAGCCTTGAGAAACAACTGTTGTCACAGACATTTGGGGGATGTTCTATGCTTAGGAAAGCACTTCTAGATCTTGGTTCCTTTTGATCCTTCTTTCAACCAGCTACATGGAGGCTCTTTCTTATTACTATTCCTAGGTAGATGGTTCAGTTGATAAAGTGCTTGCTGGATAAACATGAGGACCAGAGTTCTCTCTCCAGAACCCACATCAAAAAAAGGCATATGTAGTGGTGAGTGTCTGTAATCCCAGATGGAGATAGAAGCAGGTGGATTCCTGCAGCTTGCTGGCCAGCTAGCCTGGCCAAATCAGTAAGCTCCCGGCCAATGAAAGATACTGTCTCAGAAAACAAATTGGTTGGGGCTGGAGAGATGGCTCAGTGGTTAAGAGCATCATTGCTCTTGGAGAGGACCCAGATTCAGTTTCCAGTACCTACTTGTAGCTCATAACCATCTGTAACTCCAGTTACAGGGGACCTTATACTTTCTTCTGGTCTCCACTGGTGCCAGGCATGCACATTGTGCACATGCATTCATGTAGGCAAACACTCATATGCATAAAATAAAAATAAATCTTTTTTAAAAAGGTGGCTGGGTATGGTGACCCAGGCCTTTAATATTAGCATTCCAGAGGCAGAGGCAGGTGGATCTTTGTGAGATCAACACCACCCTGGTCTACATGGTGAGTTCCAGACCAGCTAGGGATAGGAGAACCCTGTCTAAAAAGAATGGTGATGACATCCAAGAAACAACACCTGAAGTGGGTATTCACACACACACACACACACACACACACACACACACACACACATAAGTGAAGGCTGGTACTCTGTGTGGTAAAGTGACTTAACCTAAGATTACACATTATTAAGACACAGTTCCAATTCAAAAGAATTGAAAACAGGTGTTAAAATGAATACATTGTACTCAACGTGACAGCTCTACTTATAATAGCCCAAAAATTAAAACAACTCAAATCCCCACCAATAAATCAGTGGATAGACAGAGTGCAGTATAACCACACCACAGAATATTCTGCCATAAAGAGATGAAGTGTAGATTCATGCTTCAACATGGATGGACCTCAAAAACATGATACTAAATGAAAGATACCAACATAGAAGGTCTCATAAGGTAGGATTACACTTACAGACAATGTCCAGAATCTCCAGGCATAATGGTACACAGCCCTTTTCATGCTTCAACATGGATGGACCTCAAAAACATGATACTAAATGAAAGATAACAACATAGAAGGTCTCATAAGGTAGGATTACACTTACAATGTCCAGAATCTCCAGGCATAATGGTACACAGCCTGATCCTGTCTCAAAAAAAAAAAATCCAGATTCAATTAAGTCACAGCTGCAGTTCAGATTGGTGGTTGATAGAGGTTGGAGGCAAAAGAAAAATCCTGAGTGTGTAACGGATGATACAGGCACACTGTAACTAATCCAGGTGTGGCGGTCCTTGCCTATAATCCCAGCATGCGCAAAACTGAGGCACGAAGAATACAAGCCCAAGGCTAGCCAGGACTACAGAATGAGACCCTAAAAGTAGAAGGGAAACTATCTACAGAACAAAGGAGATTAGTGGACGTGGAGAGGGGCACGAAAAGGGCAGGTGGACAGGATGAGGGAATATGCTCAGCATATAATATATATTTATATGAAACTATTTAAAAACTAAAATTGAAAAATTTTAAATGTAGGCCTGGGCTGGGGAGATGGATCAGTGGAAAAAGCCCTTGCCATGCAAATTTGAGATCCCCAGCACCCACAAAAAAGCTGGACAGGCATGATGGCCTCCTTGTAACCTCAGAGCTCAAAAGGCAGAGATGGGGGATCCTAGGGTCAAGCTGGCTAGAGAGACTATTGGAATCAGTGGGCTCGAGATTCTGTGAGATCTTGCCTCAGTAAATAAAGTGAAGAATGATCAAGGAAAGCATTCAGCATCAATCTCTGGTTTCCATACACACCAGAAAACAATGTGCACCCACACGCAAATACACATACATATATACATACGCCACATACATTCATGCACACACAAAGAAAATAGGCCTACGTCTTTTGTATAATTTTTAAAAACACCTAGACTCTTTTGTTTATTTAGTAAGTGAATACTAAATGCATTGGGGGAATGTAGGAGAAAGGAAAAATGTAAAAGATCTGCTCTCTCTTAAGAAATAAAAGTGTTGGAGTGAGACAGAGTCATTGTATAGCACTGTGAATGTACTAAATGCTATTGAACGGTAAGTATAAAGTGGTTGATTTTCTGTGAATCTCATCTCAATAAAAATAAAATAGGCAGATTCCAAGTCTCGCAGAGTTCAACACTGCAGCAAAAGCAGCTGTTGTCCTGCCTCCCACGGAAAACCCCACCTTGTGGGAATAAGGCCTTAAAACGCAGAACTGCCTCCTGGATCTACTTACGGTAAACTGTGGCCCTGTGGTAAAGGGATCAGGAAACAGGCTCATTGGTTCAGCTGGGAATGTTTTTATCTTCAAAAAAAGAGAAAGACAAAGGGATTACCTTCAGGTCAGAAAAGAACATTTCAAAGTCTTTACTGGTACACTTTTAGAACCAAGATGAAGGACGTGGGGAAGCTTTGTGGGGCCTTCATCCCTCAGTGATGGGGGTGGCCTGGAGATCCTTTTACTGAGACTTTCAGGGCCTGAGTCCCAGGCCTCGAATAGAAAAGGTCACACTCAAGATAGCTAAGGAGGCAAGCCTGAGCTGCCGGGGGTGAACTCTGAGGGTTTCTTCATAGCTCTAGAGTACAGCAAGAAACTCCTGAGAGGTCCTTTGGTGACACAGTGTATCAAAGTCGGCAGGTGCAGTAGGCTGAGCCAGTTAGACCAGAAAACAGTACTGGTCTAATGATTTTCATAGTTAGACTCCCTGTACACTTTGGGAGAAGAACTCAGGAGAGCCCATGGAAACACATGGAAATCCTGCCACCAAGGCCTTTTGGTGAGACACTCACAAGTGCCCAGTGCTGCAGCATGGAATGCTAGTCTCAATGAGGCCCATGTCCCAGGTGGTAGGCGGTGACTCTGGCACTACCTCTGTCTGCAGTCCTCAGGCCCAGAAACTACCTGTGCAGCTGTGCAGGCAGGGGCTGCCCACAAGGCACAGAGGACATCCTTGCCCAGTGGCAGTGGCCTTGTGTCCTATGGGATTTCACTTGTCTCTGGGCCAGTGCCTTGGTACTGGCATACTGTTCTAATGGAGACGAAGGAGGGAGAAGCAAGAACACAGCAAACCAGACCCAAATCAGCTGCAGTTTTCTGAATGGGCAGAACAGGTGTCAAGTAATATAGAACAACAATATCCTTGCAATATGTGCTATCATGTCCACCCAACCTTAAGCCCCGGTCAAGATTTCAGTCAAATCTGTTAGGTCTCTTTAAATGTCTCAAAATTCCCAGAATAAGTCCCAAGCTCCAAAAGACTCTCTGGGAAAAGTCTTGAAGTCAGTTTTCTTTGCCTGGCCTAACAGGATGACATGGTGTTTGGAGACCAATGTCACAATGAAAAGAAACTTGCAGATAGATTCTCAGGCCATCCTGAAATAGACAGGAAAATGCTTCTTTATAGCTATTAATGAAATGTGGAAGTTAGCAACCTCAAAGAACGGCCCTGTACATCTGTAAGGCAGCAGGCTACAATCCCCATGGGTATACTGCTGCTCATTCTGTGGCAGAACATACCCACTGCCTTCTGGTGGCATGGCCAAACTCTAAAACCACTTCAGAAGGAAGAAAAGTCAAAGTTATGCCGTGTCACCCACCCAACAGAATCTAGCCTAAGAAAATAAAAGCCCTGACGAAAAAAGCTTCATGATCCCTAGAACAGTGACAAAGTGCAAAGATGGCATACATCCTACCATGAGGGACTGAGGCCGATGGTTCACCATTCACTTGATGTAAAAT
>NW_008356473.1:1514875-1520435 GCF_000622305.1 Nannospalax galili | reverse complement strand
ATATATATGGTCATGTGGAATGTGGCAATGAGAACGAGACAGAAACAACACAGTGCCAAGTGAAAGGAGGAAAATAGGAGATGAGATGGCCACTATAATTTAACACGTGAGATTATGAATGAATATGAACAGAAGAAAGCATGCATAAATGAAAATGATCATGCTAGGTTAGGATTAAGATGAGTCCTTTGAAATGGTCAGGTAGCACACTTAATGTGTCAGTGGCTAGCAAGAGAAGGCAAGTTTAAAAATGTATTTGCAATAGAAAAGACACTTAAGAACCTAGCTCCTGATTACCAGAGTGTATGTTTCTCTCTGGGAAAGGATCGGTCTTCAACGGTCTAGGAAAAGAAATTGTTCTTGGTTCTTGAATGCCATCATAGGAATGTGGCTGTGTGTTTTGGTCTGACCCGTGCCAGTTGGACCCCACATTCCCCCAGCCATCCAGGAACAAGAGTACCTGATAGCAGGCTGTTTGGAGGTGTGGCACCTCTCATGCCCATCCAGCTACTGCCTCACCTGGGGCTCCTGCCACCTCATCTCTCCCAGCAGGCCCCCACCCTGCCGGGGTACCTACCAGCCTCGTTTTGATTGGAGGGTACATGCAAACTCCAGTGGTCTCTTCCTTCATGGGGAGAGAGAGTGGAGGAGAGCAGCGAGAGTGGGCACAGTGGGGGCTGCTGGCGGACTCTGCCTGCTCATGAGGAGAGGAGGAGAGAGGGGGAGGAGGAGGTGGTGAGATGGGAGGAGAAAGAGGAGATAAGGGAGGAAAAGGAGAGAAAGAGCACAGTGCAAGACAGATCTGGCAATCCACACTGTTCTCAAGCCAGCATCACCAGCAGCCTCTTTCCAGACTGCTGACTGCCACTCCCACCCACCGCCCTTCTCTCTCAGCCTCTCTCCTCCTTTTTGGCCTTCAGCTCTCTTCTCCAGCCCATGAGTAGAAAGACAGATCAAATCCCCTTCCCAGGGATGGCAGGGCCAGGCTGTTTCCTGTGCGAGGCACACAGGACTGGGAGCAGCTTCCCTAGAGCACCACCAGGGTTCTGAAGCATTGCCCAGGCCAAGTCATGAAGAGTGCCATGAATTAGCGATTTCAGCCATGGGAGCAATACACGGGCTGGCCACACACTTGAGAGCATTTGCCTTCCATGCCTGGTGCCCACATACCCTCAGCCAAAGACGGGCGCTGCCTGTGGTGTAGAGGTGAGTAGGTGTCAGCAGAGGATGCCAGGAAAGAGCTACATCCCCCAGAACAGAGTTCAGGATTTCATCTGTCTGGCTCTCAGCCATCTGGATTCAGAACAGACTGCCTGCCCCTGACCCACATTCCACACCCATCAGCCCAGGCTTGGGCACATCCTACTGAAAGTGGGGTACCTTGATGTTCAGCTGTAAGACACACTAAGTTTTGTGGGAAAAGTGTTATACCCTTGGGCAGCTTTCCCACCCTGGTCTTGAAGAATGCCATGTGCCTCGAAGAGGTCCAAAAGCTTGTTCAGGTGAGGATGAAGATGGCAAACAGAGGCGCTCAGTGTTAGGAAAAGGGGACTGCTAAAGGGTTAGTGTGGGTCTCAGGGAGGGACCACTCATTCCAGAGAACAAAAACATGCATCTTTTAACTCAAGAAACTTGGTGCCATCCCACTGTATTATAATACAGCCTCTGGGCAGGTTTCTTTGAAAAATGATTGAGGAAATTACAGGCCCCTTTTCCTTCTCTAAATTGACCCAACTCTGTCCTCTGACAATCCGGAGCTGACCAGCCGCCACAGGGCTTTCCTATCCATCACCTCCCAGCAGCTCTCTTTCACATTCACATTTGGGAGACACAGAAATTACGTTTGCAAAATCAGAATACGGGGTTCTACCCCCTCTTTGTTGATTATTTCTAAGACTTTTCTTCAGAGACAAGTGAATCCATTATTAGTCACCTGCAGTTAAGGTTTATCAGCCTTATCAGCCTACTTAAAATCCTCCCACTGTTCTCTATGGTCCTCAGAAGAAATCCTACCTTCTTAAGAAGGTACAAAGCATGCCTTGTCGAGGCTGGCTCACACACCCTCAAGAATCAGTTCCCACCACAGCCCCAGGGTGTCCATTCTCCAATTAGAACCAGCTGAGGACATCTCACATATAGCCCCACATCCAAGCCCCTGGGCCTTTTCACCTGCTAATAGCAACAGGCACTTACTGAAGGAAATAAAATCTGGTATGATTTTATCATGGCCATATTGTCTAGAGGCCAGAATGTGGACTCGAAGATTATCAGAAATGACTTAAGGCTTTGCCCAGCATTGGAATTTCATGGCAAATGCCGATCTTTACCCAAGTACTTCTGGCCTTTCTAAATAAGTATTTGAGTGGATTTAAGACAAGGAACATCCCAGGATTCCTAATAAATTCACACCCCTGACTCTTAGTAAATTTGAAGGAAATAAAATATTAATAACGTGTGACTGGATGCTATTTGGATATACCAATCTGGGTCTTCTTTTCTCCTGCTACTTCCTTTCTTCCTTCTTCCCTCTTGATAGATATCTGACATTTAGAATGTGAGGATTTGGAAGAATGGAAAGAGAAAAGTCAGGCAAAATAAGAGACGATGTTACAGAGTACTGAGCAACAAGGGGCCCCTTCTCCATGGACTGAAGCTGGGAACAGAGACTAAAGAGCAGTGAAGACCTCGGTCAAGTAGAGCTAGGAAGGCAGGAGGTCCCAGGACAAGATGGCCTCAGGACAGAGTGATATCCAGCAGTGGGGAAGGTACAGAGATTTCCACCTACTCAAAAGGATCACAAAAGATGCAGAGCATCTTACATGTGTCTGTGAATGATGACACTGTAGACTGCAGAATTCTCTCCACCCTCCCTGGGTGAGTATAGATGTGACACAGGGAGACAGAAAGGTCCCTGATTTGGCTTGAAATTGAGGTCTAGCTAACCTAAAAGGATAAAGTTCAAAATAAATACTAAGTTGTTCAACCAAGTGGAAACCCAGTTCTAACACCCAACCCAGGGCCTGATCCTATGTCCCACATGGCCTTCCTCTGACCAGACAAACGTCTCCCAGTCATGTACACTTTTCTCTAACATGCCAGGTACCACAATGCTTTAGCTGTACTTTGTAGCCATACAGATGAGTGGTTCACAAGGTGCAGAGCTCAGGGAGGATACAGCTCATAGAGAAAGCATCAGGCACACAGAGGGCACAGGTGTTTCTAGTCTGTTACCAGGAGGAGAAAGGCTGTCTGGAAAACCTGGAGTGAGGCAGGATTCTGCATCCTTAGAAGTCAACATTACCAGTATGTAAGTGTACCTTCCAGAAAGTTCCTTTCCTCAAGGAGCATCAAGGCTCAGAACTCCTAGGCCAGAGGTAGTACTTCTTCCTCCAGGGAGGACACGCCGCCGCCACTGTGGCTATGAACTCAAAGGTGCAGAAGCTGGAGTTGGGCAGGTCTAGAGCTGGAAAGGCCATAAGGCTTTGGGCTACTAAACACAATACAAGAGTCTGAGATTAGAAGAGTCAGGGGAAAGAATGGGAGGGAAAGTACTACAAAAATAAGGTTGGACAGAGTTTCTGTGGTGTTTGAGGATGCGAATCATGGAGGAGGGCAGGATGCAAGACAATGAAGGAGGGAACAGACCCAAAGTGTATCAGGGTGCTGATTTGATCTTGATTTTTGTTTTTTTGAGAGATTCCAGTTCAAGATGGAAGAGATCTTTGGACTCTTCTGGAACAGGGTGGAGAATAAAAAAATGATGGTTCTTTCTCACAGAACCTTGATGCAACATGTCTGAAAGAAAGCAAGGAACATCTATCTGGTCCTATTTTTCCCCTCCCATTTGTTCTGGCTGGAGGATTATGAGGGACTGTGGGACTCTCAACCAGAGGAGAGAGGGAATGAGACTCAGGCTGGGAGCTTGGAAGGGGGTTAGAGAAAAAGCATTCTTTCAGGAGGTAGGTCACTGGTTGTGTGATGAGTGTCACTCAAGAAGTTCTGACACGGTTGCCTGGTAAAGTTCTACTTTCTCTTTAGAGGGGAGGAGGATCCAGAGAGAATAGCCAGGGACTAAGGGCATGGAGCTGGCAGCTGAGGAACGGTGCCTTATCCAGGCTGAGTCTCTTAAATTACAGATACCAATCTCATAGGGCAACTCCAGGACCCAACTTGAGCTTCCCCCAAGCCTTGCCTGTGGTGATAGGGCTGAGATCGGGGACCTGACCAGTCTCAAGAAATGGGTACTGTTCAGGGGAAAAGAGAGACGCATTCTGACTCCAGTCACCTGCCATGAGACCTGGGTTTTAGTTATAACCATGACCCAGACCTGTTGTGCAATCTGAAACAAATGCCTAGCTCAGTCTAAGCCTGGGATTCTCCATCTGCAGGGGAGGAACAGGATGAAGAGGTCCCAAGGCTCCATTCCCTCTGGCAGGCTAGATGCAAGTCAGGCATGGGACTGTGCTTGCCTTGAAACACTCTGCCATCAGGTCCAAGACACTGAAATGAGCACCATTACTGACACAGAAGTGCTTGGGAGCCTACCTGGGAACAAGTTTCCCAGTTCCAGATACTGAGTCCACTCTTTCTCCAGCTGTCCAACAGCGAGATGACAAGGCTAATGCTCTTTAGGAAAAGGGGAAGGAGGAAAGGGGACCAGATAAAGGAAGAAGCAGACTACCCAGTCACCTCTTCCTCCCTCAGACTCTTTGGCACTTATGGAACATAGGATTCATTTGGAGCATGGAAAGGTCAGATCTGATAGTGCCAGGAAACATTGCAGGACACCTCCTCCCAAGTCCCCCCATATACGAATACTGGTGCCTCAAGACATCCTGAATATACACGGTCACTGCCAGCAGCACTGGGTGCCTGCGTCTCAGTGTAGCCCAAGGACCTTAGCTGTTCTCACAGTGCAGCACCCTGAACCCCATTCCTCAGCTAAGTCAGAGCTGTCCAAAGATGTGGACGGGTGTCCAAGGTGAGTGAGTGGTGACAGCAATTAACGGGGAACAGTCACTTGGCAGACATGTACACCTCTGAAAATCCCTGCCACATGCTGCTTCCTTCCTAACCCCAGTTCGCAATATCTCAGCACCCACATAGCAGCTAATAACTGTCCACAACTCCAGTTCCAGGGGATCTGATGCTCTCTTCTGGCCTCTGCAGGCATTGCCAAATATGAATCAACTTACATGCATGCAGGCAAAACACTCATACACATAAAATAAATAAATAATTTTTAAAAAAGAAAAAATTGACCCCAGTATTTAGATTTACCAAGCCGTTCGCAATATCTCAGCACCCACATAGCAGCTAATAACTGTCCACAACTCCAGTTCCAGGGGATCTGATGCTCTCTTCTGGCCTCTGCAGGCATTGCCAAATATGAATCAACTTACATGCATGCAGGCAAAACACTCATACACATAAAATAAATAAATAATTTTTAAAAAAGAAAAAATTGACCCCAGTATTTAGATTTACCAAGCCTTTTAATAAATAAATACTTAGTTTTTTGTTCATGCTGTGCTTTTAAAAAATTTTTTAGCTTTATTTT